>NC_058131.1:338215000-338359748 GCF_016433145.1 Gracilinanus agilis | reverse complement strand
TACCCCTCTACCCCCATTTCTGGCCTGGTTTCCCGAGCTCCGCTCCCCACCGAGCCCCTCCATCCTTCGTTCTAAGCTGCTCCCTCCGGAGCCTTGATCCCCGCCCTTCACCCTTTGAAGCCCCAATCTCTATTCTTTCGCTCCCAGCACCCCAATCCCTATTCCTCTCTCCCATAGGCCGGATCCCTACCTCTTACCCCCAACTACCCCTTCTCCGCCCACCTCCTCTCTTCCAGGAGCACTTAAACTTCCTTCGTTATTCTTCCTCCTCTTTCCTTCTTTCCCTTCCCTTCCTTCCTTCTTTCTCCTCTTTCTCCTCCTTCCCTCCCTCCCTCTTCTTCCCCTCCCTTTCTCCCTCCCCTCCCTTTTTCCCTCCCTCGGCCGCCTTTCCTCCTCCTCTCTCCGACCGATAATTCATTCTCCCCACCGGAGCCAGCCTGTCTGGGTGTCGTCGGAGTATTGGGGGCGAGGAGGAGGAGGAAGAGGAAGAGGTCCACTGTCTTTCTTGGGGAGAGAAGGTAAGAGATTCCCCTCCCCTCCTTCTTGTCTCTCTCACCCCAGCAGCGCCGTATGGGGTATGGAGGGGGAGGGGGAGGCGAAGGTGAAGGCGGAGGGGGAATGCCGAGACTAGTCCGTGTGTGTGCGTGCGCGTGTATGTGTTGGGGGGGGGGGGGCGTTGTCCTAGTAAGTGTGTGTATGGGGGGCGTTGTCCCAGGATGTGTGTTGGGGGGTGGGGGCGTTGTCGTGGTGTCTGTATATGTGTATGTATGTATATATGTATGGGGGTTGGGGTGCGTAGCGCTAACCTTTTCCCTGATCTGGCCGAGGGGAAGCTGACCCGGGCTTTGTTTCCCACCCGCCGCGGAGAACGGGGAGACACTTCCCACCGCCCCTTTCTCGACTGGATCTTTCCAAACCGAGGGAGCGGACGCATAGATCGGAGCCTGGGGCTCTTGGGCATCTGAGCCCCCGCAGCCCTCCCGAGAGCCCTTGTGGCCAAAGCTGTGGCCCGGCTTGACTCAGGAATGTCGGGGCATTGAGGTATTTATGGTTTTAGAGGAATTCGGGCGCGTTTGCCTTCCCAGTGGAGTGAGGGAGCTCCCAAGCATTGGAGAGAAGTGACTGACCACTGACCGGCTTCTATGGAGGAGCCCTTTTGTTGGGATGTGGATATGGGGTTAACTAGGGAATGTGAGGGCTGAGCAGGATAATTGAAGACTTTCTATAGTTCATTTATTCAAATCATTTGGGAAAACCAGGCAGGGAGAAAAAACCCTCAGTCATATCTAGGGCAAAATATGAAATATTAATATCCCTGGTGCACTGGCGTCTTCTGAACTGTCTCCCCTACCTCCTTGCTTTAAATATTCCTTTCAGAGGGTCTTTGTTTTTTAAGCGATATAGCTAGGCACTGTTGTGTTCCGATTGTGAATCTTCTTTCCCCGTCTCATGAGATTGGTCTTTCTTAGGTGCTTGATCAGGCCACCCTCTTTGTTACCCTCCCCCGTTTTTTTGTATTGGGCTTGAACTTGGTCTGTGAAGTAGAATTCATGGGAATCTTCGATCTGCTCAGTACCCAGAATTGAGCATTCCCAACCAAAGTTTCTTCCCTTAAGTTTCGTCCATTTTAAATATGTTTATAAACACTGTTTGGGGAAACAGGCCCCGTCCTAGATCTCAGAGCTCAAGGCTGACTTTCCAAGTTGAGAAAAGTTTGGGTCCACTGGTTTGCATTTCGGAGATCTTCTGCTGTTCAGGGCTGTCAGATGAGAGGGTTTTTTTGTGGGTAGTTGAAGTCAGCAATCTGTTAGCTAGGGTTGGTGGAGGTAGGTGAGATAGGTAATTAAATGGTGGCAAATTGAGACAATATGTGTATTCTGGTGTAGGCATAATCAGAGGGTTGAATAGTAGAGTGAACACTAAACTTGGAGCCCAAAACCCTGGTTTTGAATCCTGGCTCCACCCTTTATTATGGGCAAGTCAATTCATCTCTCTGCCCAGTGGACAAGCCTTTAACCTTTTTATATCTTAGTTTCCTCATTTGCAAAATGGAGATTAGAAACAATTGAACTAGAGACCTCTGAGGGTTGTAATGAAGAAAGTTTTTTAAAAAATCATATATGCCCTGTTGTAGTGGAAAGAACACTGGATTTGCTATCAGAGAATTTGGATCTGAATCCTGGTTTTGCTATAGACTAATTTCTTTGATCTTAGGCAAGTCACTGAAACTATGGGTCTCTGACTCTACAATAATGGATTGGATTAAAAATGCTTTTAAGAACTTGATGTCTGGAAGACCTGAGTTCAAATCCAGCCTTGGACACTTTCAGGGCAAGTCACTTAACCTCTGTACACCGGTTTCCTCAGCTGCAAAATGGGGATAATATTAGCACTTACCCAATTGGGTTGTTGTGAAGATCAAATGAGATATTTGGAAAAATGCTTAGCATAGTGCCTGGTACATAGTAGGCACTATGTAAATACTTATTTTCTGCTTCCTTCCCACCCCTTCAAGAGCTCTTCTAACTCTAATCTCAGGATCGAGGTCAATCTTTATTCTTCTGAGGGACAATAAATATTCCATTTGAATCTGGGATCAGTTCTTTTGACTTGGTAGTGGTGGATGGTGGGATGGGTAGTCTTTGATTCCTTCCAGGCTATTTGAAGTACATTTAAGTAAGCTAAACTAGATTATAGCCATTTAATTTCAGTGTTATAGGGAATTCACTGTTTCAGTGCAGGTAGGCATTTTCAATGAAGCTTATAGTTTTCTAGAATAATGAGAAGTAAAGGGATTTACTTGGGGTCACACAGGCAGGATGTGTTAGGGACAGGACTCTAATCCAAGTCTCCTTTGCTTGGAAACCAGTTCTTTATCCCCAGTATAACACTGCTTCTTTGTAGACTAATTAAAGGGAGAGAAGAAAAGAGCAGGGAATATGTGGGGATTCAGCCAGCCCCAGTTGGGGGATTGGGTGAAAAGGTAAGTGGAAGATGGGGTTTGAAAGTCCCTCTCAGCTGAGCTTGGTAGCCTGGCAGCTCTTGATTACATACTTACCTCTGAAGTTCCCATAAGAGTATAGAAAGAATGGAAGGGAGGGTGGTGTCATGGTATAGGTGCTAGACCTGGAATCCATAGAGTGGATTTGCAACCTGCTTTGTTACCTGTGGGCAGTCATTCCACCACTCTAGGTCCCAGTATGTTCATCTGTAAAACAAAAGCAGTTGAATTTAGATGATTTCTCAGGCCTTTTCTGAGTCTAAAACCCTATAATGGCTGGGTGGCTGGTTTTGTGGATCCTGTGGTCAGAGTTCTCAACCAGAGGTCAAGTTGCCTAAGACACAGTGATCCAGACAGTGGGTAAAGGTCATTGGCAGTTCTTCAAATAGCCCTTCTTGGGAACTGAAAATATTCAGGGTGCCAGCAGCTTCTTCTGCCAGACCCACTGGGGCTCTTGCCCATTGTCAGTCCCCCTTTGCTCTTAGCTGTTTTCCCTTTGAAGAAGGGGTAACTTGACCCATATATTTGTACAGTACTTTATGCTTTTTAAAAAGCTTTTACATATGTCATCTCTCATTTGACCCTTGCAATAATCCTGACAAGGTTATTATCCCCTTTTTACCGATGAAGCCCAGAGAATAAAAGTGACTTGCCTAGCTAGTGCTAAACCTGTGACTAGAATCTGTGGCTCATTTCCTCATATCTAGTGTGCCATACCACATCTCTAGGTCATTGTGTATCTTTCTGAGCACTGAGGACATTTTAAACATATACACAACATGTGCAGACATATCTCAATACATAGTATATACATGTATTTTTATATACATATATGTGTGTTCATATCCATCTGTTTATCTATATATCTATCTTTTTTGAAGGAGGGGTCAGGAGCTGGAAACTTCCCCAGTACAGATCAGCAATTCCTCTGTAATGTTGTATGTAATATTGTAGAGAGTTGTTTATGGCTCTGAGAGGTTAATGACTTCCCCATTTTCACATACCTTGTTTCTAGTAAAGACTGGATTTCAACCCAATTCTTCTTGATTCTAAGGCCAGCTCTTTATCTACTTCCCTGCAATATCTCTCTTTTTAGGTAGATATTTATTTAGAGTTTCAAACATTATCTTATTTGATCATCCCAACAATCCTATGGAGGAAGTATTGTTAGTAGCCTCTTTTTTTGTAGATGTGGAAAAAGAGGTTTAAAAAGGTCAAATTTCTTGCTCACAGCTGCATACCTGGTAAGTGTAGCAGGTGATATTTGTATCCATATCTCTTTTTTAAAAAATCCTTATCTTCTTTCTTAAAATTGATACCAAATGGTGGTTCCAAGGCAGAAGAGCAGTATGGGCTAGAAAAATGAGGCTAAGAGACTTTACCAGATCATATCTGAGGCCACATTAGAATTCAGGACCTCCCATCTCTGGGCCTGGCACTCTAGATAGAGTGCAACTCCTTCTCTGGCTCTTTTTGTCCCATCTCCCTTGTACAAATCCCATCCTTACATCATTAAGCTACCTAGTTGCTCCCTCCCACATCTTGATTCCCTTTCTCTGCTCCCATACCTAATATCTGTCCATCCCCCTAGGGCTGGCCAACATCATGCTAGAGTGGAAAAAAATACTGAATTTGGCTTAAGACCTGGGTTTGAATCTCAACTCTACGATTTGCTACTTGGAAAAATTAGTTCTACTACCTGGACCTCAGTTTATTCCTCTATAATAAAGTGAAGGACTTAGACTAAATGATGCTTAAGATGTCTTCTAGTGTTAATATCCAATAATCCTATAAGATACCATCATCTTAGAGAGGCCTGATTTCTTCAGTATTATCTGGAGAGGTCATGTTGCTGAACTGATAAACCAGTCTTTTCAGTCATTTGACCTTTGAGCCTTTGTTTCCAAACCTATAATGGGAGCAGTAATACATTTAGTACCTTCCTTCCTCACAAGGTAGTTGTGAGTTTTAAAAAAGAAATGGATATAACACATTTGGCAAACTTTGATATTCTTTGTATATCAGTTATTATTAAGTGTTTGTTATATGATAATAATAACTCACTTCCATAATACTTGCCTTGCTATAACCCTGTTAAATAGGTAGTGCTAAAATTGTTATTCGGATTTTATAGATAAGATTTTTACAGATAAAATGAGATATACACATAATATGTATATATGGGTATGTAAGCATGTATAGTGCTCTTGCAAAGCTTGAAGTGCTATATAAAGATGATGATGATGATGATGATGATGATGATGATGAATCTGAAGCTCAGAGAGGGCAAGTGACTTGCATAGCTGATAAAAGATAGGCCCTAGTTTGTATCTCTGATGTTGCCAGGTTTAGCACCTTCCCTTCCAGCTACATTCCAATACTCTGCTATGCTTAGTATTATGACAAAAAGGTATCATAGATGCTTTACCCCAAGGAACTGATACTTGAATGGAGGGTGGGTGAGAGAGGCGATAAAACCTGGACACAAAGAGTTGTAATGCAAAGCAGAATGTGTTGAGTTAGTGTAGTGTGGAGGCAGACAGGTGTCACAGTGGATAGCACATCAGGTCTGGGGATGGGAGATCCTGGCTTCAAATCTAGCCTCAGATACTTCTTATCCATGTGACCCTAGGCAAGTCATTTAACCCTATTTGCCTAGCCCTTGCCCTTCTGTCTTTGAGTTGTTACTAAGACAGAAAGTAAAGGTTAAAAAAAAGTTGGTTTGGTATAGTGGAAAGGCCACCTGGATTCAAGTTCTGTCTCTGCTCCCCCCCATGTGTGGTGTTGGGCAAATCATTACCCATATTTTCTTTGGGGTTTTAATTTCCTTATCTATAAAATGAGATAGTTGTCCTAGATAAGCTTAGAGATTCCTTCCAGTTTTGATATCCTATAGGTTTGTAAGTAGAAATAGGAATTTAGGAGGGAGAAATTACTTCCATTAGGAGTTGGGGGTGGTCAGTGGCAAGGAAGGCTTCATGGGGAAGGTATACCTTCCTGAGGTAGGTACACCTTCATGGGGAAGGCACACCTGACCTGAGCCTTGAAGACAGATATTGTAGCTGAAGTGGAGTGTGGTGGGATGGAGGGAGTTTTTGATGGGCAGAGGGAACTGCCTTCATGAGCACAGAGAGGGGAAAGGGTAGGATGAGGAAAGAGAACTTTAATAGGAATCAAAATGATGACTAACATTGAAATTGAGTTTTCAGATTTAAAAAATGCTTTCCTCACAGTGATGATTCAGATAGAGGCTAGAAATGTTACTCAGGTGCCTAGTATGTGCAGAGCACAGTGTGTCTGACTCATGCTATTCTCCCATCTCCAGTACCCTCCCCCCTTTTCTCTGACTCTCCAAAGTATAACAAATCTTCAAAGCCCACCTAATAGTCCACATCCTCTGAAAGGTCTTCCTGACCCACCCTGATCTACACAGGATCTCCCTGCCCTTCTATGAAAGTCTCTAGCACTCACTGACCCCTCCCTTTAGCAACTTCATATACACTGCTTTGTATTTTTATCTGTTTCAGCCTTTGTTGAATTTCTCTCAAGCAGATACGAAGCTCCTTGAAGAACTCCCCCCTCCCCCCCACTGGACCCTCATAGTGCTGCAGAGCAGGTGTTTCTAGAGTGTCTGTTCCATGATTGTTTTGCTTGTAGCAGGCACTTACTACATGTTTGTTGGATTGAACACAATCATGTGTCCCTGTAATTCTTTAAGAATGCAAGTTGCAGGGAGGGTGCCAACTAGAACTGGTAGAGGGAGTTGCTTCACTAGGAGTTTCTCTCATACTAATGAGATCACAGATCCAGCCCCTATCCCCTTTCCCTATCCATGCTACCTAGTTGTCTGTGACTGATCTGTGATTCTCTGGCAACAGTGATAATGATGATAAGAAAGGCTCAAATTTCTCTAGAATTTTTGGTTCACTGACTGCTTTCTTCATGACAACTTTTCTAAGTAGGTCTTATAGATCATATTATCCCCATTTTATAGATGAGGAAACAAGTTTAGAAAGGGGAGATGACTAGTCAATGAGTGTTTAGAGTCACAACTTTGACACAGGTGTAAAGTGACTTGAACATTTGGATGGGTTGGGGGATAGATTTCAGAGCTATATCGAAGGATTTCTATGTAAGGGGTTGGGCTAGTGCTAATCGGCACCTGCTTGGTACTTTATATCAAGCTGCCTAGATTCACAGAAAGGTTAAATGACATGCCACAGCTAATAGGTGGTACTCAAACCCAGGCTTTGCTGGCTCTGAGGCCAGTTCTTTATATACTGTCTATATTAGGACATTTTAACCAGCCAAAGTCTCTTGTTGGCTCTGGTAGATTGCACCTTTGTACCGTCAAGGCATAGCATAGTGTAAATACTTTTAAAATGCTTGTTCAATAGAATTAAATCAAATCAGTTGAGATTTCTGAGCCCAATGATCTTTCCATCATACCATGTTGCTTTCTAGTCTGAATTTCTTATTTCCTATGCCTTATTTTCTCTCCAAGAATGATTCCAGATGTTTTGCTGTCCTGCCTTTTAAAATATTATTATTTCATGGGAAAGGATGCATAGGCTCATTATCAAAGGATGCATGCAAGGTTTTCCCAGCTTTGATGCCTGGGTTTGCTTGGCTCTGACAAGTGAGACATTTGACTGAGCAGGTTAGAAATCATACCCACAGGGTAGCAAGGTAGCTCAGTGAATTGAGAGCCAGGCCCAGAGAAGGGAAGTCTTGGGTAAATCTGACCTCAGACACTTCCTAGCTGTGTGACCCTGAGCAAGTCACTTAACTCCCATTGCCTAGCCCTTACCGCTCTTCTGCCTTGGAACCAATACACAGTATTGATTCTAAGATGCAAGGTAAAGGTTAAAAAAGAAAAGAAAAGAAATCATATACCCAACCAAGTGTGCCGAGGGAAATAAAATGATTTGTGCTTCATTTTTGGTTTGACATGAAATTCGTTTTCCTGAATATTTTTATTTGTGATCTTGAGCTTCCCTTGCCCCAAGTTTCATATAATTTCCATGGTCACATGTTGCAGTGGACTGCTGAGCTTCTTCCTGGCTCACTAGCTTTGTCTCACACTGGGTCTGTCTCCAACTCCTCCTCCAGAAGCATCCCCTTCACCTTTCTTTGACTACTCTAAACTGCATTGAAAACTCCCTTTTAATAAGGGACTGACATGGACAATAAACATGAGAGACAGAAAGAGCAGTGGTAAGATTTGAGAGATCTGGATTCTGGCAGCTCTGCTTCCCACCCCACCTTGCCCATCTAGCCTTAAAATCCTATTCTAAGATCTTTCAAATTTTTACATCCTTTGTTCCAAGATTCCTTTCAACTCTTGACATTGTGTATTCCAAGGTTCCTCCCCAGTTCTAACATTCTGTTTTCCAAGCTCTCTTTCAGCTTTAGCATTCTAGGCTCTAAATCCTTTTTCCAGTTTTGACATTCTGTGTTTTATGGTTTCTTTTGATGTTAATAGTCTACATTCTAAGGTTCTTTCCAGCTTTAATATTGTCTATTCTATAAGGTCTCTTTTAGTTCCTGATATTTTATGTTCTTTATTCTTAGAATCCTTCCATTTCTAATATTCTAAGACTCTAGGTTGTCTTGTTCCAAAAGGGCAGTTCTGTTTTTGTGTCTTGCTTGGGTGGTGAATGCAAGCAGCAATAAACCATGGAGGGGCAGGACAGCTTCCTAAAGGCCCTTTGGAGAGAAGTACTAAATTGAGTCCTTCTCTTCCTGTGCTGCTCTATAGAGCTCTTTTAAAAAGGCCACTTCTAAAAATTGCGGCTTTTTGGCACCATTTGGGGGAAATTTGCCGGCTAACTAAAGCTACATTGTTTCCTGCACTGTCTGTAAAATCACTTGTTCCTTTATCTTTGAGTACAATTTCCCACATGACATCACTTCCCCACATTACATCTGACTTTTTGGACTTTTTTTTCCCCCTCTTCCCTCCCCCCCTTCTCTACTGGAAAGTTTGCTGCTTCTGGCCAGGATGGTGCGTCCGGGACAGAGGGCTGTCTGATTTCTTTCTAGGCCTGCATTTCCTTCTACATGTTGGTTGTTGTCTGTCCTGGTTTATTGTCCTGGTTTGTCTGTTTGAACTCTTATGGGCTACATTTTCTTTAACTTCCTTGATGCAGGACCTGTCTTACATGGGGCTTAATGTTTTTAGTAGAGGAAACTCTCATCAATTTAGACTCTACCAATTGAGGAGGAGTCAGAGGTGGGGCAGGAGCTTTCCTCTGCTTTATCTTAAAAAAAAAGTTTATTTAGCAAATTGAGAGAGTAAACTAGATTATAAGTATAATGATTAACCTAACCCCATTAAGAGGATAGGATCCTAGAATATCAGAAGTGGACGGAAACTTCAAACATATACATTGAATAAAAAATGTCAGAGCAATGAGGAACTTTAGAACTTAGCCCATTCTGTTATTGTTTAGTTCAGATGTGGCTCCCTGAAATGTTCTATCTGGCTGCTCGACATTATTCCTAATCTGACGAATCTAGTGAGTAGGATACAATACAATGAAACTTCAAAAGAGTTGCCTTAGAAACAGACTGACAGATGGGCATTTCCTTTCCTTTGGCACCTTCTTTAAAAAGGTTACCCATCACTGGTTTAGTTAGTTTGTCATGTCCAGTTTTTTATAACTCCATTTGGGATTTTCTTGGCAAAGATACTGGAGTAGGCTGCCATTTCCTCTTCCAGCTCATTTGACAAATGAGGAAACTGAGGCAAAGAGGGTTAAGTGATTTGTCCCTCACTAGTATGTGTCTGAGGCTAGATTTGAATTCAAGAAGATAAATCTTCCTGACTCCAGGCCTGGTGCTCTATCCACTGCCCCACCTACCTACCAATGATAGGTGCTTAATAAATATTTGTTGAATTAATTCTATTGAAAAGAATGTCAAAGCTACAAGGAACCTTGGAATATGGAATGCTAGAGGTGGATAGGATCCTGGATGTAGCCTAGTCAGACTGAGACCTCAAAAGAAGTGACTTTCTTAGCAAAATTAATGGCTCTAGGGCAGAACTCTGATCTTTTAATAGGAAAGGGAGGTAATACAAAGACACTTGTGTTAATGTTCTCCTGTTTAGTTCCAAATTCCAGTCTTGGGGCCAGTGTAATAATCGCAAGGAAAAAAAAAAATCTTCTACTTGGAATAGAAAGACCCTGAGATGTACCCACCTCCAGGGCAGCATGGCATAACAGAAAAAAAAAATGCTGGTCTGGGAGTCATTGTTTTGTCTTTAAGGCATTCCTGTTCTTTGGAGGACCTTTTTTTTTTTTCTTGTTAGTCAAGGTGGTTGGTACAATTGGTATTTATGTTCCTTGCCAGTTCTGAGAGCCCGTCTTCCTTTATTGTTAACAACCAGCAATACCTGGGGATTGGGGTGAGGGAGGGTGTGAGTGGGGAGAAGGAGCTCTATTATATGAACTCTGCCACCAATCAACTCATCTAGTCAATCTTAGTATATTTGGGCCCCATACAAATGGACTCTAGATTTCTCTTTAACAGTGAGTATTAAATAATATACTACTCAGACTGTGGAAGCAAATGAAGAAGGAAAGGTCTCCAAAGGGAAAAAAAATTAACTTGGTGAATTATTTACTCTCCAGATTTCTCAAAATATACCCAGACTTTTGTAATCAGGAATAGTTAGAAGATACTCCTTCTGATTTAGTGAAAGGTCTGTAACACTGAATATATATAAATATATATATACACACGCGCGCACATAAACACACAAGCAAACTCTAATTTAAGCCTAAGCCTGGCCTGTAGTAGAGACTTCCAAGCTTGTATTGGTCTGATCAGTCACAGCTGGACACACTGTTCATTGATCCCAACATAGTGATGTCATTTTCATCTTATAAAGGACAACAACCATTAACTCTACTTATTAGTTAGGGGACCTGTTTAAATGAAAAGAATTTGTTTAACAACTGGCCACAAATAGCCAGCGGATAGAATCTCATCTCCTAGCATTGTTTACTGCTAACTCACTTTTCTCAACCCCTCAGTTTCCTCATCTTTAAAATATAGATTTAATGATTTTTGTCCCCATCCACCCACTGAAGGGTGCTATAAAGATACAGTGAAATATTGAACATGATGGCACTTAAGTAAAAAGCTTTATTGATAAATTTTATTCTAACACATTATAAAAAGTCTCAGTTAAATATTCTACAATGTATAATATCAAAAACTAACATAAAACAATGTAAAAGAATGCTTGCAATTGATAATACAACCTAATGCTTGAATACTTTTCTCTTTGTTAAAAGAAAGGACATTCTATGATTTACAGATTTTTACTAGCATCATCATAGGATCATTGATTTAGAGCTGGAAAGGCCCGTTAGACATCCTCTAGGCCAAAGGTATCATGGGCCCCTTTGACAGTCTAATGACACTAGGGGCCCCTTCTTGGGATAATATTTTAATATATTAATAATTTAATGGGGGCTGCTGGGTGGCCTACTGGGTAGAAAGTTAGGCCTAGAGGAGAGAGGGCCTGGGTTTGAATTTGGCCTCAGATATGTCCTAGCTGTGTGACCTTGGGTAAGTCACTTAAGACTAATTGCTTAGCCCTTACTGCTCTTCTTCCTTGGAACAGATACTTAGTATCAATTCTAAGATAGAAGGTAAGAGTTTTAAAAAAATACATTAAGTGAAGTATTTAGAATTACAAAAGACGGGGGCAGCTGGGTAGCTCAGTGGATCGAGAGCCAGGCCTAGAGACGGGAGGTCCTAGGTTCAAATCCGGCCTCAGACACTTCCCAGCTGTGTGACCCTGGGCAAGTCACTTGACCCCCATTGCCTACCCTTACCACTCTTCCACCTATAAGTCAATACACAGAAGTTAAGGGTTTAAAATAAAAAAAAAATTAAAAAAAAAAAAAGAATTACAAAAGAAACCAAAATTGTATTGAAATATAGTTATCAAAAATTTTCTTAAGTTCATGAACCCCAGGTTAAGAATCTCTGACTTAGTCCAACTCCTTTAGTATACAGATCAGGAAAACAAGACCGATATTACTTGACATCGATGAATTGGATTTAAGTGAGGCAGAGTTGCACAAAGTCATCAGCCTCACTTTCTCTTCCAGAGTCATTGAAATCCAGTGGCAAGACAAAAGTCAGGATGACTGGTGATGACCTGGGATTCAGTGGATGACTTTGGCATCTTCGATGTCTGACCAAGCTCTAAGTGCTCCACAGTGCCTGCCTCAGCTATCTTTCAGCTACAAACTTCTCATTCGCCCATTCCGCTGGGGGAAATAAGTCACATTCATGGTGTAGACCACCCCCTCTAACTCACTGACAGCTTTGAGGCTTGCTGGTTATCCTTGACCTGGTTTAGCCCATCTGCTGTGGTGGTATTACTGGGGTGTACCTGCTGCATAGGCTAAAGCTTTTTGAAGTCACAAGTTAGAGTTGAGCAAGAAGTGGACACCAAAGGTGGATGAGCAGTCTTGGTAAGTCTTCACACCAGGAGGCAAGCCCTTACACCAGAGGTGCTAGTCTTACTGGAGCACCCTCTACACCCCACATAAGGGTTTAAGTGACTTTTATGGAGGTATTAAATAACAGAGGTAGACTTTGAATTTAAGTCTTCTTATGTAATATCATTTCATAGATTTTTGAGCAGGAAGGGGCCTTAGATGTCCTCTAGACCACCTCCCTCATTTTGCAGAGGAGAAACTGAGGGCTTAAAGGAATTAAGTGACTCAGCGAGATTACACAGGTGACTAGGAGCTGAGTCTAGATTCCAAACCAGGTTTTGAGAATCCATAGCCTACATGCTTTCCTCTAGGCCACATTGTTTCCTAACTCCTTTTGAGCTTGGGAACATCATGGCATTGTTGCTATTCAGAACTAGCTTCATTTACATAGTTGCAATATTTGTATATAGTGTTCTTTTGCTTCTGCTTTCTTTGCTGTGCTCTGGCAGCGCTTTGAAATAAACGTGCTATGTAAATGTAAATCATTGTTACATCATTATAGCTCAGGAAGCCAGAGACTTCAGCTCTAGTCATTGCCACAACAGCCTTATGTATTGGGAAAGAACACTGTGCATTCTGGAAAGACCTGGGTTCAGATCTTCCTCATTTGTAAAACAGGGATAATATCTACATTGCCTTCATCATATTAAGAGTGTCAAGTGAAATAATGTATGTAAAGTGCTTTGCTAGTCTTAAAATGCTATATAAATGTTTCAGTCCTGCCACTGCCCTAACCTTCATTGCCATTCACCTAACCTGGCTCAAGGCCTCACGCTTTAGGAAGCCTTCCCTGGTAGTTGGAAAGAGCCCTGGACAGGTGAGACTTAGATTGTTATCTCTGCTCTGCTACTGACCTTGTGTGGCCTTGGGCAAGTTCTTTCCCTTCTCTGGATCTCAGTTTTCTTTTGTGTAAAACGAGGAGATTGGCTTTGGCCCTTCCAGTTTTAATTTTCTGTGTTAGCAGGTCCCCCTTTAGCTTCAACATACCATATTCTAAAATCCCTTACAGCTCTAAATTTCTGAGGTCTTTTTCAGATTCCATCTTTTCTGTATTGCAAACATCCTTTCATCTCTGACTTTCCATTCCAAGTTTGCTTCCAGTTCTGATATTCTGTGTTCTGTGGCCCCTTCTAGCTCATGACATTCGGTGACTATAATTTGGTCTTTAACTCATTATCACAGCATGGGCTGTATTAGCTTACTGCATTATAAAAATCTGTTGTTGGAATGGAAATCCCCTGGTGACATGACAAGCATCTAGAAGTATTGCCCTCTGAATTGGTGCCTAAATATAATGTATCCCTAGTTGTTTACTTTTATAGCTTAGTGAATCTAGTTTTTGTTCTCTAAAACTTCATTGGCTAGCTTCATTTGAATTCTCTTTCATTAGGGCAAAGATTTGCCCAGACTCTTCAGTGATTGTAGGCTTTTGGTTCCTGCTATATCATAGAGGTTTTAAAGCTTCTGATAGCTGAAATCTTCCCTTTGGCTTGTTGCTGTCCTCCTGCTATCAGATGGATCAGGGCCAGCCATAAGTGGAGCTAGATGCTTTGGCTTCAGTTCTCACTTCTTGGCTGGGGAAGGGCATTCCCACACTGTATATGGTGTTGCACACTCAGGGGTTGGCAACGGATGGCTCAAAGACCAAAGATGGCAGGCAGGAGGGTTTTCAGTGGGTGTTGGCCTGATGTTTCCATCATGCACTCCCACCCACTGGCCCCTGCTGTTTGTACGAGTTGTTGCCCACAGTTATCTTCATATTCCTGACAAGAAAGAATGCCAGGGGGGTCACTGATTTGACACAGTTCTTTTCAAATCTTGCCAAATCAGCATCACTAGATGTCAGAGCTGAAGCATACCTCTTTCTTTAGTTGATTTGACCAACACCCTCATTTTACAGAAGAAAGAAATGAGAACCAGACAAAGGTCACACAGCAAATCCTGGCTACTGGACCCAGGTACTATGTTTGATTCAGTATCAAGCCCCAGGGGCTAGAGTGTCCTCATTCAACAAAAGCCTTTCTTAAGTGCCTATTGTGCCTGGCCTTGTGCTGTGTAGGTTATAAGAGAAGCTGAGGACATGATGCTTGCCCTCAAAAATCTTACTGTGTCAGTGGGGAGATGGAATTGATGTGCTTCAAAGAACATGAAAATAATATGAAAGAGGGGGCAGCTGGGTAGCTCAGTGGATTGAGAGCCAGGCCTAGAGACAGGAGGTCCTAGGTTCAAATCTGACCTCAGACACTTCCCAGCTGTGTGACCCTGGGCAAGTTACTTGACCCCCATTGCCTACCCTTACCACTCTTCCACCAAGGAACTAATACACAGAAGTTAAGGGTTTAAAAATATAAAAAAAAATAATATGAAAGAGTTTATCATCAAGAGTTGGTGTGTGATACAGATCGATGGATCTGGAAGAGATCAGAGAAGGGAGGAGTCGCAATGAGTTGGCCCATCAGGAGGAGGCATCTTGGAGGACATGAGGCTTGATTGGTCCTTCAAGGATAGTGGAATTTGAACAGGTAAGGCTAGGGGTCAGAGGCTGTGACTCGACATTCCTAGCAGGGAGAATAAGCCACTTGGATCTCATTTCATGCAACATCCATTTTCTTCTTAAATTTAAAATAATTTAGATGAAAGGTAAGCATCTTAACTATGGCAGGTTGGTATGAAGTTTACTGGTCTTAGAGTAGCCTAATATATTGATGTCTGTTTAAGTCTGCTCTTGGAAATAGCATCATCCTCTTGTGCTAAGAAGCATAAATCATCAGCTCTATGAGTCTGGCTACCCTCACAAGGAGTTTAATCAGGCCCATGCCTCATGGATCATCTTTGCCCATTTCTTTGTAGCAGAGAGCTGAGTTGAATTGTGTTGCCCTAATGATTACATCATAGATTTGGGCCACTTGACTTTATATATTGGCATATATGATAGAGTGGACAGAACACTGGATTTGGTGGAAGGGATCCTTGGCTCCAGGCTCTCCTCTGATCTTTAATTACCCAAGTACCTAGGCAAGCCCTTTAACTTTCCTGAGCTCTACCATGGTGTTCCACAATCCATAAACCTAGTTATTCTCTTAGCCCATTATTCTCAAATCCATTTTCTGGATGTTGAGTATGTGAGATTCAAGACTTGCCTATTCAAAAGCTAGTTTGTTTTAGACTGATGGGTCAAAGGTTAAATTCCTGATTAAATAATGACAAACACAATGTTTATAGTCATAATAATAACTCACATTTATGTCAATTTTCTTGTTGTTTTTTTTTTTGTTATAAGGAGATTTCTGTATTTGATCTCATTTGATTCTTACTGTGAAGTAGGTAGAAGTATTAGACTTGTTTTTTTGGGCCCCCACAGACTGGATGTCAAGAAGGGTTGGCACAGTGGAGAGAATATTGGACTTGGAGTCAGGAAGACCTGAATTCAAATTCCACATGTACTGTGTGACCACAGGTACAAAGTCACTTAATCTCTCAGCCTTCATTTTCTTTCTCTCTCTCTTTTTTAAATCCTTATCTTCTGTTTTAGGATTAATACTGTGTATTGGTTCCAAGGCAGAAGAGTAGTAAGGACTAGGCCATGGAGGTTAAGTGTCTTGCCCAGGGCCATATAGCTAGGAAGTGTCTGAGGCCAGATTTGAACCCAGGACCTCCCATTTCTAGGACTTGTTCTCAATCCATTGAGCTACCCAGCTTCTCCAGATCAATCACTCTTTTTACAGATGAGGGAAGTGAAATTCAGGGAAGGAAAATGAGAACATCAAGTCATAGTGCTTGTTATTGTAGAGATGGGACTCAAACCTACCTCATCTCACTTTATGTTCCTAACTACCATGTCTTTCTGCTGCCAGAGATGAAAATCTAATTGATAAAATAATTTTCATGAAAGGTATTAGTTAGCTTATAGGTTACTAGCCTTGAAAAGCTGCAGAAGATTCCTTGAGACAAGAAAACACCTGTTCTCCAGCCTCCCAGGCATATGGATCAGGGCCAGGATTAGAATTTGTATTTTTTGTGTGTATTCCTATTGTAAAGATGGACCATGTAACTGATCATCATCAGCTCTCTCTCTCTCTCATAGACACACAATTACACATCCCTAATTTCCTGGGAGACCCAACAGGAAGCAAGGGACTTTAGAGAAATTGAGGATTGGGGAGGTTGTGCCTTGCCCAAGGTCATGCCAAGATTTGATCCAAAAGGAAGGAGGTTCATTTATTGATCCTCTTCCTCTATAATTGGAGTTTTGGAGATGGATTCATGTTCTAGGCCTTATCACCAGGGTCTACCTTTGCTCATTTGCCTGCCACAGTAAATTAGTTGGCAGCAATTAAGCTCAGAAATACTGATGGCTCATGAAGATCATATGCTTAGAGTTGTAAGGAATTTTAGAGGTCACCCTTATTTTACAAATGAAGAAATAGAGGATGAAGAATTTAAATGATTCACTCTGGATCACATAGGTAACATCAGAGGCAGGATTTGAATCCTAGACCTGTGATTCTAGAGCACTTCCCGCTGTACTATGCTGTCTATCTAGGTATTGCTAGATGAGGTTCTTCAGTGTTGGGATGGAATTCTGAAATTTCCACATATTCCTATTTGACTTATCCTTGAGTTCAAGGACCCAAGTTTTTATTCTGACTGGGGGGAGATGGAACCAGTATGTTAAGGCCCTGGAAACTATAAGAACTCTGGATACTTAGAATGCCAAGAGGGCAGTTTCAAAAGTAGGGCCACTGAATACAGGATCTTGGGATCAAAGATTTAAAGCTGGAAATAAGCTTTGAGCACAGAATGTCAGAACTGGGAAGGACCATAGACCATAGGTATTAGAACTGGAGGGGACCTTAGCAATAAATGAATCCCTCTTGTTTTATAAAGGAGAACACTGATATCCAATGAAGGGAAGTAACTTGAACAGTGTCACTCATTGACTTAGTAACAGAATCTGGAATAGAATACAGGTTTCCTGAGATCCAATGACTTTCTTACTACCCTTTTGTCTCCCTTTTTGCCTTCTTCCCCCTTTCCTTTTCTGGAGGGACTGAAACATCCTGCTGCCTTTATGTGAACTTGTTTAAAAGGACTATGAATGGATAAACCATCCCACTGCCTAAATCTTCCCACTGAAACAGCTTAAGCAATCCATCCTACCCCCTGATTTCTCCCACAGAAATGATAGACAAATGCAGTACAGCAGTGTCTGTAAAAGATGCTTTGTTGATTATAAAGTGCTTCCCACAAGGAAGGTATGGTGATGATGACTATTCCGTCCCATTTTGGTGACATACAGACCATCCTACTTCCATTTCTCTTACTTGGTAGTGCTTTAAAGGGACCACAAATTCTCTGTTTCCAAGGCTCCCTCACTGTGAAAATGGGGACCTGGGTTCTTATATCTCTTAGGGTTGAAGTGTCTGCAGCTAGAACAATAGAAATCCTGCCTTGCCCCAGAGTGGGCCTGGTGAGACAGGCCCCAGTGGACCTCTAGAAAGCTAGAAAGGGCTTAGTAAGGCTCAGTCCAGCTCAGGTGGAGGAGGTATCATTAATTTCAGTCTAACCTCTCTAACTTCTTTCCTTCTCACTCTTCTCATTAGACACAAATCTCTTGAACTTCTTGAAACAAAGAGGTGATTTTGTGTGTGTGTGTGTGTGTGTTTGTGTGTGTGTGTGTGTGTGTGTGTGTGTGTGTGTGTGTGTATGTAGGGGAGGTCAGAATGGAATATAGGAAGATCAAAGAACCAGAGGATGGATGACCTTGGACAAAACAATTTGGACAAGTTAACCTCTTTGCGCTTCAGTTTCCGCAACTGTAAAATGAAGGGGTTTCACTAAATGGTCTCAGAGGTCCTTTCTGGCTCCAGATCTAGGATCCTATAAGTAGGTGCCATATAGAGAAAAGATGACTACATAACCATAAGACCTGCATCATAGGATCATTGATTTAGAGTTAGAAGAGACTTTAGGATTCATTTGGTTCAACCTTTTCATTTTACAGATAGTAAAACTGAGGCCTAGAGCCATTTATGACCTTGTTCCAGTGTTGCCTTCTGTTAGGTAAATTGTATAAATTGCAAAAGTATTACTATTCTCATTTTAACAGTCAGTGAAAGTGAAGTCCAGAGAGAGGGGGAGCAATTTGTCCAAAGCTAGTCAAGGGCTAGTGTCTAGTTTAGTGGCAAGAACTATTGGACTTGGGGTAGGAGGTGATTACATGCCTCTTAAGTTTTCTCCCTGTTCTAAATCTAATAATCCTGTGAAGCTCTTCTCTAGGGCCACCAGAATGGTAGCATCATGTAGTTGAGAGTATATGGGCCTGGGAGTCAAGAGATATTCATTCTGGTTATGCTGCTGCTACCTTACTAGGCAACATTGGACAAGTCACTTTATTCTGCTTCTTTTTCTGTACAATGATGGGACTAGATCAGATTTCTTAGGGGATTCTATAATCCTCTTTCTGGATGAGCACAAAATTGCTTTCAGTTTGCAGTTTCCCCCCTCTATAAGTTACTTGTTCTTTTGATCATTTGAATGAGCCCCAGGCTAAGAGAGAAGCCTACAGGTACAAATAAATAAATAGGAACTAAATCAATTGGACTGGTATACTGGGAAGAGACCTCAATTGGGATTCCAGTGACCTGGTTTTGAATCCTGACTCTTATCACATTTATTATTCTAGATAAGTTGTTCCTTCTCTCTAGGGTCTCCCTTTCCTTCTCTGTTAAAATAAGGATTTTGGATAAAATCAGGGTGTTTTTAATCTGGGATCTGTGAAATTGTTGATTAAAAATATTTTGATAAAACTGTATTTCAGAGTAATTTATTTCCATTACATCAGTGTATTTTATTTTAACCATTTAGAATGTTATTCTTTTTATTTATTTATTTTTTTAAGCCCTTAACTTCTGTGTATTGGCTCATAGGTGGAAGAGTGGTAAGGGTGGGCAATGGGGGTCAAGTGACTTGCCCAGGGTCACACAGCTGGGAAGTGTCTGAGGCCGGATTTGAACCTAGGATCTCCCGTCTCTAGGTCTGACTCTCAATCCACTGAGCTATCCAGCTGCCCCCTAGAATGTTATTCTGAGAAGGGGCTCATAGACTTCACTAGGCTGCCAAAGGGATCCTCAACAACAACAAAAATTTAAGAATTCCTGGACTAGATGATTCCCTAAGGATTCCACTCAAAACTCTTATGAGGCTATGTTGCTCACACTGCTTGTTCTGTGCTTCTTAGCCTGCCTTTGCAGGGAGGGAGGATGTTGGTGGGAGGCAAGGTATGCCAGCTCAGAAGGGGGGCAGGGCAGTGATGGAATGGAGGGAGAATGCCGATGTCCCCGGCTAGGGAAGGGGCCAACCCAGTGGTAAAAACCTTATTATTCAGACTTTGATGGAGGAGTTGAAAGGAGACTCCAGGGAATAGGGACCCTAAATGAACTCTTTTTACAATGTGATCTAGGGCTAATACAATTTGCTTGGCATAATTAGACTTTGCCCTTGATTGCCGAGAGATTGCCAAGGTGAGGGATTGTCTGGACCAGAAGGGCAGGAAGCCAGGCTAGGCTTCTAGATGTCACCAGATGTTCCTGGCCTGCTTACCCCAATCAGAGTATCTCATTCTCCCCAAAATTTCATTTCAACTCAATTAACATTTACAAAACAAATATGTTTAAGTATTTGGCTTAGCTCTGGAGATACCATGATAGGCATGTTTTAGATCCTACTACCAAGGAGAGTACCCTCAAAAGCTAGGGGAGGTTTGAGATCACTTTGGGGATCTCAAATGTTTTCCCCCAGCCCTCCCAATATACATTCCCAACTAGCAATAAGTTCTTCCTTGAGATCTCACATAGATTTTGTATCTGTTTTGTTTTTTTGACTCTTAGTCTCCTTACTTTGCCCAAACTGGAAGTACATCAGCCACTCAGGGCCTAATCCCTAAACTGATCAGCATGGAAGTTTTAACCTGCCCCATTTTTTTTTTTTGTTTTGCCCTGTGCTGGTTTACTTCACCGTAGACAGCCTGATGGCCCTCCTCTTTCCCAGGCTCATCATATTGGTGCCTGACGGAGGACACCCAATTGAGTAGCTCCCCTGTATTTCAGAACTCCCAGTCTCAAGAGATTGTCAGCCACAGTGTCCTGTGGGTTGAGACATGTGCCACCATGCTTGGTAGTATTGAGTTTTACAATACATTTATCATATAATATTGAGTATTATAGTTATCTGTGGGTCTTAATCCCCAACTAAACTTTGAGCTCTTTAAGAACATTGATCATGTTGTTACTAAAGGTTTATTGTATTGTATTATGGCCAACTTGGTGTCTAAGGGTGGAGGGAGGACTGGTATTGGACCTGGTCAAAAAGCAGTCAAGTGAGTTTTGACTTTGACCCTAGTCCCTGCCACTTTCTCCTCAAGGTCCTGGGTTCTGGGCTATGTTGATGCAGGGCCTCATTCCTTAGGCCTGTAGGAAGTAGGTACACCTCCTCCTTCCTAGTCTATAACAGGTGCTTCCCAGGGCGCAATAACAACATGAAATGCTAGTTCTATTTGGGGAATGTTTTGATGCTCCTGTTGTATTCTCTTACACTCATTTTAGAAAATATGTAGGTTTGGTTACCAGTTGGAACTGGCTCCTTGGGTATTTGAAAAACTCCAAATAAATAATATCGTCGGTTAGGATTGCGGTTCAGTAAAAATATTGTTACTTGGGTTCATTTTGGGGTTCTGCAAGCTAATGTGGCACACTCTGGCATTTGATTTGTGGTTTGCTTAATGTCTCTGGTTAATATATAGGTCATAGAATGTCAGACTTGAGGAGGCCCTTATAAATACAAGCTAGATGGGATCTTAGGACTTAGAATGTAGAATGTAAGAGCTAGAAGGAAATTTAGAATGTAGAACTTAGAATGACAGACCTGAAAGAGACCTTGGAACAGAGCTAGAAGGGATCAGACCTTTGAAAATATAATATAGAAGGGCAGCTAAGTGACTCAGTGGATAGAGAATGAAATCTGGAGAATGAGGGGGTACTGGGTTCAAATGTGGCCTTGGACACTTCCTAACTGTGACTCTGGCAAGTCACTTAACCCCAATTGCCTAACCCTTGAAATTGATTCTTAATATCAATTCTAAGTCAGAAGGCAAAGATATATATGTGTATGTATATATATATGTGTATATATATGTGTATATATATACACATATATATATATAAACATAGACCATTAGAACAAGGAAGAACCTTAGAACCTAGAATGACAGAACTAGATAGGGTCTTAGAACACAGAATGTGGGATGTTATGACTAGAATGACACCGAGGGTGAGAAGGGATGTAAAATATAGGCTTTCAGAAAGAGGAGGCACCTTAGACTATAAACCAGTTAATCAACAAATATTTATTTTTCAAAACTTACAACATATCTGGAACTGTACTGGAAGGAACCTGAGAGACCATGAAATCCAACCTGAAGTCCATAAAGCAGAAGTAACTTGCCCAAGGTTACATAGCTAGTTAACAGTAGAATTCTGATCTCCTGACCTCATCCAGTAGTTTCTCTTTTGGCCCATCCTGGCTGCCAACATTGACTACTTTAGGCCCCTTGCGAAGGCTTTGGAGTCTGAGAAGGCAGCCTCTATTTTGAATGTAGGGGTAGGAAAAGAGAGAGAGCAGGGAAAGACAGAAGAGGACCTGGGAGGCTCTGGGAGTGTTCCCAGGGGAAAGATGAGATGGGTTCTGATGTTTCAGAGATTCTGCAGAGTTGGAATTGCAGGTCCCATGGTCTTAAGAGGGGAGTTCTTGAACTAGGGTTGTAGGTGCCTGACCCCTGCTTTGAATTCCAGTGTTCTGGCTCAGATCTAAGTGAGGAGGGGAGCCTGGCCCCCTTTTCCCTGCAGCTTTCTTCTCTGGGCTGTAAACAAGGGGAAGAAAAGAAAGCCCTATTGTGCTTGGGAAGAAAGCTCTTAGTTGAGTTCCCACCCTGAGACTTCTAAATTGGACCCTGAAGCTGCAGACCCCTTGGCTACCCCTTCCTCTTTTCTCCTCCCTCAGAGGAAGCAATTTTCTCAGAACCAGGGGCAAGGGGAGTGGGAGGCAATTCAGTATAAGGGAAATATTGTAGGCCTAGGAGTTAGTATAGTTGAGTTCTGTTGCTTATTTTTTGTGGTAGTTATGTGTATTAGTAATTTGCAAACATTCATAGCTCACATTTTTATAGCAATTTAAGCTATATAAACCATTTTCCTCCACTCCCAACTACTACATAGGATGGGATATGAATATTAACAGCTTCATTTTAGGGTAAAAACCTAGATTGAGAGAACTTCAGTTATTTGCTCATGGCCCTATGACTTGTAAGTAGGATTTGGACCTAAGTCTCCAAATATAGCATTTTCTTTTAAAGAAAATGCTCTTTCTACTATTCCATGCTTTCTCTCTTAGTAATAACTCACCTATTGATATATTTAATTTTAATTAACATTTGAAATTAAATAACACACATTTACACACATAATAAAATCATAGCATTGTAGGATCTTAAAATTAGAATTAGAATGAACTTTGGAGACCATCTAGTTCAATTCTCTCGATGAAATTTTGCAGGTGAAGTCTCTGAGGAAGACTAAGAGAGGTGACTCCCCAAAGTCACACAAGTAGGATCAAAGGTGATATTTGAGCCCAGGCCCATATGTATGTTGGGGTATATCCTTTTCATATAATATTGTATATGTGTATATGTACATACATAGATCTAGAGCTAGAAGGGATGTCAGAAGCTACCTAGTTCAATCCCCCTATTTTTCAGATGGGAGAACTTCAGTCTAGAGGGGTCCATTGATTTGCCAGGGTCATAGAGGTAGTGTCAGAAGCAGAATTTAAACCCAGGTTCTCTGACTCCAGAGTCAATGGGCTCTGTGTATATGTATGTGTGTGTGTGTGTGTGTGTGTGTGTGTGTGTGTGTGTGTGTGTGTGAGAGAGAGAGAGAGAGAGAGAGAGAGAGAGAGAGAGAGAAGAAGAAGAAGGAGGAGGAGGAGGAGGAGGAGGAGGAGGAGACAAGGGAGAGGGAGAGAGAAGTATATCTAATTAATGATTTATAAAGTGAATTCTTCACTTCCATGTATAGTAAATAGTGTAAGTCTTGTTATCCTTATTTTACAGATGAGGAGCTTCAGAGATATGAAATGACTTGCTTACTGTCGCACAGCTGGTAAGTAGTAGAACCAGCTCTTTGTGACTTTGGTAAGACCCTCCCCATCCTGGGCCTCAAGTTCCTTTTGTTTAAAATAAGAAAATTGGCTCAGTGGCCTCTAATTGTCTTTCCAACTCTGATAGTCTGAGTTAGTTCAACCTTCCCATCTGGGGTAGGCTTGGATCTCTTCTTTTGGCTGTAGCTTCTGGTTTGTTTCTGAATGGGACTGGAGTCAAGTTTCTGGCATCTGCAGATCTGGGAAAGGAAGTCAAGAGCTTAATGGGTTCTGATCTAACATGTGAATATCAGTCTGCCAGTCAACCAATCAGTATTTCTTAAGTGCCTACTGTCTACATGCACTACAGAGATAAATAAAGTATGGAGTATGATCCCTGCTGGAGAGGAACTTATAATGTGGTTGCATAGATTTGACATAGAGCTGTGAGGACCTCTTAACAGTGTGATGCAGTCTATGCCCAGAACCAGATAAATGATAAATGACCCTTGAGGTGACCAGAAAAAAAAAGGCTCTGCAGAGGTTGAGACTGGTGATTAATGCTTCAGTGGGTATTTGCAGCACAGAGTTTGGAGAGGTTGTCTTCAGTTCAGTAAGCATCTAAGTACCTACCATGTGCCAGGCACCAGGTTTACAGAGACGAAAAATGAAAATGGTTCTTTCCTTCGAGGAATTCAAGTTT
Source organism: Gracilinanus agilis (assembly GCF_016433145.1). Taxonomy (NCBI): domain Eukaryota; kingdom Metazoa; phylum Chordata; class Mammalia; order Didelphimorphia; family Didelphidae; genus Gracilinanus; species Gracilinanus agilis. The sequence continues at coordinate 338,335,327 of NC_058131.1, read as the reverse complement.
TGTTGGGGAGAAACATGTATACAGAAAGAATTAAAACAACTACATATGAAGTAAATACAAAGTAATAGATGGAGGAAAGAATGTGGCAAATTACTAACAATTAGACTCTCCTTAATGATGGGTAATTTTTCTCTAAAGCTATGTGCTAGCTAGATTCTTCTAGCACAATCCCTGGGAGAAATAATATTAAGTACTTTTTTTTTTTTACATTAAGTACCTTTAAAGAAATAAGTGCATTCTTTCATTGTTATTGTACCAAATTGCAATCTATTGACCTGAAAATGTAAATATAGCATGTAAGAGGACCTAAAAGTTCCTGGGGTGTAAAGCATATGAGGGCCCTTAGGCTTCACCAAACTGACAAAAAGGTACATGAAACCAAAAATATTAAGAATTCCACAATATAGTCTAACCCTCTTATTTTATACCTGGAGAAAACAAAGTTCAGAAAAAGTCTAGTGACGTGTTCAAAATCACTCACAAAGTCTCCAAGTCTCAATTTCTTCATCTGGTTATTTTATTATTTCTTTTGCTAATATACAGGTTTTCTACTTTCCCTCTCTCTGTCTTTTAATCTCTCTCTGTCTCTCTGTTTCTCTTTCTCTCCTTCTCCCCCTGTCTCTCTAACAAAACTAATTTTAACAGTCTTGAGCAAAGTAGGGAGTCAGGAAAGTGCTAGGTGTATTAGAGGGACAGTGTGAGTAGACCATTTTTTTTCTGGGACTTAGGACACATGTAAAAATAATACTAATATAAATCTATACAGTGCCTTGTAGTTAAAGAGTGCTTCATGTGCATAACCTTCTTTGTTCTCATCCATAGTTTGGTGAGGTAGGTCATGCAAGTTTAAATATCCTCACTTAACCAGATGGGGAAACTGAGACTAGAAGACGTGAATTTTGTGAGTGATTTTGAACGATCCATTGAACTTTTTCTGGCCTTTGTTTTCCCCAGGTATAAAATGAGAGGGTTAAACTAGATTATGGAATTCTTAACTTTTTTGTTTTCATGTATCTTTCTGTCAGATTAATGAAGCCTAGGGGCTCCTCAGAATAAAGGTTTACTGCTTATATTCATAATCAAAGGAAAGGCCAAATTTTACTTGGAAGTTTGTGAAAACAATGATGTTACTTTTTTCCGTACAAGTTCAAACATCCTTGGAAATAAATGTTTTATGGACCTCAGGTCCATGGGGGTTGGTTTGGACTAGATAATTTCTAAGGATCTTTCTAAACCTAAATCTTGTGATCCTAGAAATGACTTTTAAAAGGTTACATAGCCAGTAAGTGGTAGAACCAAGACTCAAGGCCTCTGTGTCTATCATGTTATCCATCACTCCATGTTTGTCTTTTATTTCTTCTGCTGTGTATAGAGGAGATAGGGTTGAATAGATATTCTGTTTCCAGATTGTGGAGGGTCTCAAAGATGAGAAGTGTGAACTTTTATTCTGTAGGTTATTTTAGATAACTAGTGAAGATTTATGAGCAAGTAAGTTGGTTAGAAGTAAGTAAGATGGTCAGAGCTTGACTGGAGAGAGAGTAATTTGGCAGCACACAAAAGATGGATCAGAAGGCAAGGAGGCTTGTTCAGTAGTTTAGGCATAAAATAACAAAAGCCTAGGAAAGTGGCTATAGGGTAGGTGCCAGTGACATTCTAAAGGGAAAATCTGAAGGACTTGGTGCCAGATTGGATGTAGGAGTTGAGGGGGAGAAAAGGGAGTCAAGGACAAGATCAGAGTTTTGAGTGGGCTGGAGCCTAGGAGACAGAGGGGACACTGGTTTTGGTGACAGGATTCTGTGTCCTGGTTAATTGATATATTCGGTGCCTTCCAGCCTTTGGGGACCGGTTGTCTTGCTCAAGGATGGCCAGTCAGCTTGTATGTAGGCAGGAGGTGAAGCTGAGTATGGGGAGTGCCTTAGGCTGACAGACTCTGAATTCCCCAGCCCAGCTGCTACATTAGTACCTCCTCCTCCTCCTCCTCCTCCTCCTCCTCCTCCTTCCCTTGACCTCCCCTCCATTGCCTGGTTTGAGCATGCCCCAGCCTGAAGAATAATAGATCATAGAACATCAGAGCTGGAATCTTAAGTGCAGAGAGGGAATGGGCCTTGATCCAGGTCATACAGGGAGTTAGTGAGAAATTTGGGGCTTAGATCAGGTCTCTTGACTAGTTCATGGTTGGACTAATAAACATTGAATTTGGAATCAGAAGACTTGTATCTGATTATCAGAGCTTCTTCTGAAGTGGGGGACTTAGGGCAAGCCACTCACTTCCTTTCTCTAGAAGGGTTTTAGGTTCCTTCTCTGTAAAACAGAGGAGTCAAAATGCATGATGATGTCTAAAGTCCTTTTCTTTCTGCCCTAACACTCTGATCCAGGAAGCAATATTTTGCCTCTTTAACTGTGGAATGAAAGTTTGGTTCTTTGTGAAAAGCATTTCCAGAGTAGATGGGGGACTTGGGCTTCCTTGTCCCTGAAGCCATTCTTTTAAGTTGGGCACCCTATTCTATCCATGGGTCCAGGTGTCTGTCCAACACTTAGCTAGTGAAATGAAACTTAATTGTGTGGAGCCTTAAGGGGAGAAGTGAATCTACTGAGGTCTGACCTCTGTTGGCTTTCTTTTGTGCTGGCACTTCCTCTGTTTTGGGATGGGTGGGTTCAGGAAAAGGAGAGGAGAGAAGGATGAAGTCCAGTTGGACAGAGGAGCCCCTGAGTCAGGAAGATCAGTATAACTGTCTGTCTCCCCACTGCTACTATCAGTAATAATAATAACTCGCACTTGTAAACAACTTTACAAATGTTATCTCATTATCAAATGTATAATAGCCCAAGTGCTACCAGCATCCCCATTTTATGGATGTGGAAACTGAGGCCCTGAGAAGGCAAATGGCTTGTCTAGAGTCACATAGCTAGTAAAGCGTCATGCCTTAGTAGAAAGAGCATGGGCTCTGAAGTAAGAAGACCTGGGTTCAAATCTTGCCTCTCACATTGATCACCCTTATGGGCAAGTTAATTAAACTCCCTGGGCTTCATTTACCTCATCTATAAAATTAAAGGATTGGACTAATGGAACTCAGTGCGTTCTAGCCCTAGTTTTATGATTCTAATGATCTTAACAGTCTGAGGCAGGATTCAAACACAAGTTTTTCTGACTCCAAGACCAACACTATCTCCTATGCTGTAATGCCTCTAATTGTTTTCCCATACCCGAGTTTAACGGAGTTTGATCAATCTCCTGACAGGATCCCCAGTAGACCCAATGATCTCCAGGCTGTTTTGAAGATTCAGCCCTGTCTACTCTGGTCTTGCCTGAGCCTTTCTGAAAGCCCACCTTGTTCAAGAAAACCGTGCTATAATGATAGTAGCTCATTTGTGTGGGCCCTATGATTTATGAAGTGCTTTATAGACGTTATCTCATTTAGTCTTGCCAGACTCACTTTTGGTCATAAAATTGCAAGATTTATAGCCGAGAGGGACTGTAGACATTATCTAGTCCAACCCTGGATTTGAAATTGAGGTTAAGATGACTTACCCAAAGTAACATAGCTAGCAAATAGCAGAGCTGAGATTAAAATCTAGGTTTTTCTGACTTCACATCTAGGGTTATTCCCACTATGTCATGTTACTTATTATGGCAGAGAGCTCCTGGGGAATTGGGATATTCAAAGAAAGATTCCTGGCAGAGTTGGAATACTGGTTGAAATATGGTTAATGTGGTAGCTGGGCTGAGCCCAATCTGGGTATGTCTGCTCTTCTTCTCCTAACTGAATATGCAAAGGGCCTTTAGGCGAAGATGATATGCAAGCTTTCACTAAGAGGTATGTCACACTTCTGTCCTTGGGTGGTTCCATTGTCTTATAAATGTTGGTTTTCCCTCCAGTAGTGCAGATCACAACCTATTCATGCCTTTCCATTCTGTGCTATTCCTTGCTCATGTCTTCTCACAAATCCCTATTTTGTATCCTTCTTTAGATTTTTTTTTATTGCTCTTTTCTTTTCAGTAGTCAGTCAGCCACCCACAAGAGGTCCTATGACCCACCTCAACCTCCTTGATAGGACTGTCCCTTGTAACAAATCGGTACAGTCAAGCAAAGCCAATCATGAGATCGTAATATAACTCTGCATCTAGAAAGAGCCTCTTATTTTATCGATCACACTGGTCATGTCTGAAAATGCATCCATAATTCCACTTACTCAGATAATCCACAAGCATTTAGGAAGTGATTACTTAGCACAGTGAGACATTTGAGACAGCTAAGCCTTGGGGATACAAAGAAAAATCTAAAAGAGTCCCTACCTTCTTATAGGTGACACCACAAGTACATTTAAGATATGTATAGAGGAGATGGGAAGTAGCCTTTAAAGGGAAGGAAGAACAAACATTTATTAAGCACCTATTTTGTCTCAGGAGTGTGCTAAGCACTTTACTAATGTTATCTCATTTGATCCTCACAACAACCTGTGAGGTAGGTGCAATTATCCCCAGTTTACAGATGAGGTGACAGAAGCAGACAGAATTTAGGTGGCTTATCCAGGGTCACATAGCTAATAAGTTCATATTTGAACTCAAGTCTTCTGGACGCCAGACTCAGTGCCTCTAATAGCTGAGGGGACCAGAAAAGGCCTCCTGAACAAGATGATGATTGAGCTGAATCTTGAAGAAAACCTGGAATTCTGAAAGGCAGAGGTGAAGAGACAGAACATTCCAGGCATGGGAGACAGCCAGGACAAAGGCACGGAGACTGGAGATGAAACATTACTTGGAAGTCAGCACGAAGACCAATCTAGTTGGAGTGTAGGGTAAATGAAGGGGAACCCTGTGGAAGAAGATGGGAGAGCTAGGAAGGGGCCAAGGTATGAACTTTAAATATCACACTTTGTAGCCCAGAATCTCTGCCAAGAAGCTTGAGACCAACCATCCGTCCTCTGCAGTCACCTTTGGTTCCTGCATCATAAGTTCTTCATAGAGGATCCAGCCAATGGTACCCACAAGAAGAGGTTTGGAGAGTCAGGAACAAGAGATCACTGGGGTCTGGGTGGCCAAGGAGGACTTTCTGCAGAGGGAGGTGGGACTAGCCTAGGATGCAGATGCGAGTGGTAGTGCTAGTGAGTCAGCCTCCCTGTCCTCTTCCTTCACCTTCTCTTCACTGGCTCCTTGCGTTGTGTTCCTGCGACTACTTCAATGCCTCCTCTGCACTGCCTGATGCGTGATGATGTCATTCCCATATCACCACCTCCTTGAATCCTGTTCTAATGTGAGTGATGCAGAGTTCAGGGTGGATGTGGCCTGGGATTGAACAGGTGAGCTTCTATGGCCAGCTCTCAAAAGGGAACCTTATTTAGCTAAATTCAGGCTCCATGTCCCAAGTACCTCCTACTTGACCAACTCAATGTTTGATTAGACAGGGGAAGCTGTCCAGATACCACTCCTCTCCTTATGAAGTTTATGATCTAGTGGGGGAATGAAATGCAAATAGAGATAACTGTAATATATAATAATACATGATTTATTAATTTAGAGGGTGCCTAAAAAAGCCATTACTGAGCCTTAGCACATAGTAGGTGCTTAATGAATGTTTTTTGACTGACCAAGGGGATCAAGAAGGACTTCATGGAGAAGGTGACCTTTTAGTCTGATATTAAAGAATAAAAAGAATTTCAACCAAAGAGGGGGTTGAAGAGAGGATAGTCTGTACACAAAGGATAGCATGAACAAAGATGAAGAGGCAAGAGAGTGCACAGTATCTTTTGGGCCAGAGTTGTTCCATTTTTAAGGAGACTAGAGTCCCTTTGGGGAGAAAAGATGAACATAAAACAGATGCCACTGCCAGAGAGCACAGAGAAAGCCTAGATGAATTTGTCCTTATAAGCATCATTCACAAAAGCCCACAGTCTGGCAGGGTGAGGAGAGTATTTACCTTAATATCAGGAAATATCTGGTTTGGGAACCCAGTTCTATCACTTTACTTGGTAGGTGATCTTGGCAAATCACTTTCCCAGTCTGAGACTCTGTTTTCTCATTCATAAAATGGGGATAATACTATATTCACTCTTTGAATCTCACAAGGTATAGTGAGGAAAGTGCTTTGAAAACCTTAAAGCACTGGGAGAAATGGTAGCTATCATCACCATTATTATTATTACTACATTGTTAATTCAATATAAGAATCTCGAAACTCCTGTGATAGAACTGATCAGTTGTCCCTTTGTAGCATTTTTCCTGTGGCATTGTCCCTAACTTTGTTTTCCCTAATGCCATGCTTTTACAAAATCAAAATGACAGGTAGGTGCTATTATTTTCCCAATTTTATAGTTGAGGAAACTGAGGCAGAGATAGGTTATGTGACTTGCCTAAGGTCACACAGCTAGCAAGTGTTTGAGGCTGGTTGTGGACTCAGCTCTTCCTGACTAGGTCAGGTTTAGCACTTTATATACTTTTTTTGCATCTAGATCCCTCTTAACTATGTGTCATCAACATGGGACCCAAACTGTACCCCTCTCCTCTTTCCTCTCCCTCAACAACTCTAAGGCCTTAGATTGCAGTAATAGCAATTTAATGTCCAGAAGGGAGGTGAGAGTCCCACAGTTCTCTGCTTGGTTAAACCACCCTTAATGAGTTGTGTACAGTATTGGAGTTTCCAAGGGACTCAAAGCCAAACCACATGAGGAACATTTGAAGGAATTAGGGCTATTTATTTAGTTGTAAGTGCTATAAAATCATGGGTTGTGTCCAATCTTTGCATCCCCAGTGCCAGCACAGGGCCTTTTACAGAGAAAGTGCTTTAAGATCCATGCTTGTTTCACTAAATTAAATATTTAGCCTGAAGAAGAGACTCAGGTAGCTCTTCAAATATCTGAAAGCCTGTTTTGTGAAGATAGGTTTAGGGATTGGACCTGTGTTTGCATTAACATAGGGAACTCCCAGATGCAGAAATCAATCTTCTCAACAAAAGTGCAGGCCAACTCCTTCTCTGAAAATTCTTAGAGAATTGCCTACAGCCCTGAGAGATTAAGGGACTTAACTATGTTCACATTATCAAGATGTGTTGGGTGGGACTTGAATTCAGTTCTTCCTAGGTTAAAAACCAACCTTCCATCCACTCTGCCATGTTTCTTTCTTGTTATATAAAAGAGAGACAGCATTTGTTCAGCCTCGTCCCTGAAGGCAGAATTAGGATGAGACAGAAATGTTATGAAGAGACAGATTTGAGCTCACAAAGAAAAAGAGTTTTCTAACCAAGCTGTCTGAAAGGAACATGAACTGCTTCATAAGAAGTGAGCTCCCTATCACCAAACATGTCCAAAACAGAAGCTGGCTGATCATTTTTGAGAAAGTAAGTTCTTCTTTAGCTGAAGTTGTTCTGGATTTCCCTATGAAGTTTTTCCCTCCAACTCTGAGATTCTAGGAGTGGATAAACACCTAGCAAGGAAGGGGTGCCCATACCAAGGGCTTCCCCTCCTCTTCAAGGGCTTCAGGTTCATTCTTTTCTACCTGGAATCCCTAAGCAGTGCCCCAGCATGCCCTGCATACTTGGCCAACTTAATGGACTGAGTCATTCAGTTTGGGAGGGAATCTGGAAACCCAGGGAGTGTCATGTTCAGGTCAGGTGGAGAAATATGGTGTGTGGGGGCGGGGTATGGAGTGTCTCTACTCTCCCTGACTCCAATGCTAGGATAGCTTAGTCAAAACCTCTCTTAGCCTTTGAATCTCTGACAGCTAAGGTATAGTAGGGAAGTCTGGGAGAGTGTAGAGATGAGACTGCAAGTCTAGGCAAGAACCTGTTAGGAAGATGATGAATTATATGCTTGAAGTAAGGCTTCTGCCCATGGTCTGGGAAATGTCCATGGATCCAAATGACAGGTTGCCTGGTATGTAATTGCCAGATGTGTCGTTTATACCTAGAGGTGCCATTTTCTCTTTATTTCTTAGTATAATACCCTAAGGCTTCAGGTGAGTGAGTTGACCACCCAAGTTCCAGTCCTACCCTCATTCTTAAAAATGGCTAAGAACCCAAAATACTGGAAGTGATTTGGTCCAGCATTTCATTTTATGGAAAAGAAATTAGAATGCCTCTCTCCCCATCAATGGTTTCCCTATACATTACCATATGAGTAGATATGATTTTTCCAAACTGACTTTTTGTTTACTTTTTTTTTTTCTGTTGAATTTATACAGAGTGGTGTATACACAGCTTACAACAGAACATAATATAGAATGATTGGGGTAGAAGTAACCTTAGGTCACAGAAAAGTCAGAGCTGGGAAATACCTTAGACCAATGATGGTGAACCTTTTAGAGACTGAGTGGCCAAACTACAACCCTCATGTAAGCCACCTCCTTACCCCAGTTAGGGGAAGGAGGAAGCACTCCCCTTTGGCTGCTGGGCAGAGGGGTAGGTGATGAGAGAAATGTCCTCAGGCACAGGTGGAGAGGGGGAGGGGAGCAGCTTTCTCTGGCACATGTGCCATAGGTTTGACAACACAACCTTAAACCATGGGACACAGAATGCTAGAGGTGGAAGGAACCTTGGAATACAGAATGTCAGATCTGGAAGATACTTTAGACCATGGGGTGTAGAATGTTAGAGGTGGAAGGGAGCATCTGAGAATGTTAGAACAGGTAAGAACCATAGCCTCCATCTAGTCCAGCATCTTAATTTGAAATATAGGTAAACTGAGGCTCAGAGAAGGGAAATGGCTTGTCTAAGAACAGTCCATTAGTGGTAGAACTAGGACTAGAACCTGGGTTTCCTGAATCTCAGTCCAACACTTTTTCTGTTATATCATGGAAGAATCTTGTGAACATCTAAAGCGATTATATGCTATCTGCCCATGCTCCATCCCAATCTCAGCAGTAATTCCAACTGGGCTTTCTGTCTACAGTAGTCCCTTTTTCCATTTCAGCTTCCTAAATCCTTCCAGATTCATTCTGGAAGCTCCTCTCCTGTTACTGCCAGTGAAAAAGCGGACAGTTGCTCCTTGTCTCAACCTGGGTGGCTGGCATCTGGACAGATAGTTTTTGGTCTTTTTTTGGAAGTCAAAGTATCAGCATTAGGAGAGTAGGGCCTGTCCTAACAGGCCATTTGCTGGGGGGCAGAATCACATTTGCTAAGCTGGTTTGAGGCAACACAGTCACTACACATGCAGAAAGCCAAATTCCTGTTTGTTTCTTGAGGGTACAAACAGACTTCTGCTTTCCTGGACTATCTGCTAAAGATTCCCTTAGCTTTGGTATTCAGACACAAACATTTCTTTTTCTTTTTTTAGGGGTAGGGGGATAGGGAGGAAGTATAGTATCAATGAAGTATGAAGTTTTTCTCCTTATTAGCTGTGTGACCACAAGTCATTTAACCTTCCTGGGACCCAATTTCCTTTTTCTACAAAATAAGGAGTTTGGACTAGATAATCTCTGGGGTGCCATCCAGCTCTAAAGCCCATGATGTGTTCTCTCCTCATGTTTGGCTTTAAGAGGAAGCAGATGTCACTACTTTGTGTTGGGTCATCTCAGAAAAGGTTCTTTCCTCCCACTCTGCCCACTCAAATGCCTCCCCCACCTGTTCACAGATGCATGACATTTTACCATCAGTAACAATAGTAAGGCACATTTGTTTCTTCAGTATTTTAAAGTTTTAAAAGCACTTTTCTCACAATAATACTGTGAAGTAGGAAGTACAAGTATTATTTTTCTATTTTATACAAGAGGAGACCATCATGACAGGGGGGAAAATAACTTTCTCTTGGTCATATAACTAGTATGGGCCAGAGCCAGGCCTCAATCAGTCACACTGAAGTTTGCAACAGTAAATTACCTCACTGGTTGTTCAGCATGGGTGAGTTGTAGGACCTTAGAGTCTGAGATGATCCCAGGATTTCCAATTGGAAGGGACCTTAGAGATATCTACTTCTAGTCCAACTCTTTTGTTATACAGGCAGGGTCACTCAATGAGGTTAAATGAGCAGCCCAAAATTGCAAGAAGGGAATAGGATTTGGTCTTCTGGGTTCAAATTTCTATTCCCTTCCTTGACCCTATGCCTGTCACTGGGTGAGCCGAAAAGAACTTCAAGTGTTCTCAATGCTAGCCTTAACATGGCACTGGGAGTGCCCAATTCTGAGTGCTCTCTCTGCAAGGGGAGATGGCAGTGCTGGGAGAACACTTGCTCACCAGCCTGTCTTCTGCACACTGGGTACTGTACTGTTCCCTGGAGAGAACTCCCTATGCCACTTTATTCTGGGAACAGAAAATTAATGATTTCCCCCCTCCCTTCCCACCCCCCAACACCCACTTCCCTGCCTTTTTCTGGAAGAGGCACAGGTTGGACCACTTGCTATCCAGGCTTGTCCTAACCCTACTTCCCAGTGCTTCCCCCCTCCAGACAACTTTCTTCTATCTTCCCTTCTAGGGAAATCTCTAGGACTTTGGACCCACTAGGGGCCCGTCTTCTATAGTCTGCCTGTTCTCCATTGACATCTTAAAATGTTTCTGTTCCCTTTCTTTTCTTTTCTTTCCTTCCTTCTGTGGGTGAAACTTAAGACTAATCTAAGTAATCTTGCCCTGCCTCAGTGTCAGGTTCACTCGAATTAAACTATCTGTTGGGAAGGCCTCCCCCACCAACCCTGAGAGGGGAACAGTGGACAGGCTTCAACATAGTATGATAAAATTGCTGTTTGTCTTCAATGCTTGCCACCTTCCCCTGCTTGTAGCTCGTTCCCCAGGCCCATTCCACTTCTCCCTCTTCCCTTCCCATAACAAAACCTATTCTTAGGAGGAAATAGTAGTAACCATCTAATCATTCTTGTGTCTACCACTATTTACAGAAGAGCAAGAGCTCTATAAATCTCCCTCTCCCTCTCTCCTCTTTCTCTCTCTCTTTTTCTCCCTCTCCCTCTCCTTCCCTCCCTTCTCTTTCTCTCTTTCTCCCTCTCTCTTTCTCTCTCTCTCCTCTTCCCTACCCCCTCTCTCTTTCTCTTTCCTTCTCTCTCTCCTTCCCTCCCTCTCCCCCTTCCCCCATTATTATCCTCATTTTGCATGTGAGGAAACTGAGAAACTCAGAGAGAAAGGGATTGACCTATGATCACAGAGCTAGTGAGTAGCCAGTGGTTTCTTAGTTGGTAGCTAAGCAACCAGGACCCTATTTCAGTTCTTCTGACTCCAAATTCAATGTTCTTAAAAGAGAAAAGAAGTAAAAGTAACTTAGTGATCATCTTGTCTAACTCCATTATTTTATGGATAGAAAACTGAAGCCCCAAGAGGTTCAATGACTTATCCATGGTCACTTGGTTGCAGAGCTGAGGTTTGAATCCACATTCAAACTCCAAATCTCAGGCTCTTGCTGCTAAGTCCCAGTGCTCTTAATCTGCTGGATATGGTGAAGATTCTCTTTCAGTGAGAAAATGTGTGTGAAAGCAAAAAGCCATATAAACACAAGGACTTATTATTATCATATGTGCCCCTGTGGGGAATGTCTTCTTACCCTGGGTATTGGTGGAGGACACAATGTCCCAGGCTTTCCTGGCCTTTCTGTCAGCCCTAATTAATCTGTTACTGTCATTGCCCTGTCTTCCCCACCCCCAAACATGTAAAGCTTTCCCTCCCTTCCCCCAACCAACCTACTCTCCCATCCTTTGTGGAGCCCCATAGATAGCAAGGTTTAGCCTTGAGACCTCTGAGTGCAACAAATTCTTTATTTGGTGGGGGAGGGAAGGACGAGGGGAACTTTCAAGTGAGCCTTTGTCTCCTTGAAGCCCTAAGATCCTTCAGGTTGGGCTCTCTTTAGGGACTCTCTGAGGGAACTTTCAAGGGAGCCTTTGTTTCTTTGAGGCCCTAAGAGGGTCTGTCCTTCAGTCTCAGCTCACTTTGGAAAGCCTTTGTGGAAGTGGGGCAGGGTTGGGGCTGGGAATAGAACTGAATTGAGAGGTAGAATGTTATTCCCTGCTCATCTCCCAATGAAATCCTTCTTTTATACCCAGCTCAGGTGACACCTCCTCTGGGCAGCCTTTCTAGATTTGCTCCTGATTTGCAGTGATCTCATTTTTCTGCAGTCTTCATAATATCATAGGATTATAATTCTGGAGCTGAAAGGGACCTCAGGTGCCATGTAGTACAAGCCTCTCACTTTTCATATGAGTAGACTGAGGTCTAGGAAAATTAAAGGATTTGCCCTAGTTCCCACAGGTCATGGGAATGGTGGGATGTGAACTCAGGCCTCTAAGTATCAATTATCATCATTATCTAATTATCAATATGCAGGTGGTTCTCAGACTGATTTGTCCAGCCCTAACCTCTCTTCTGATCTCCAGGATCACATCTCTAATTGCCTTTTGGATATCTCAAATTGGATGTCTTCTAGACATCTTTAATTCAACATGGCCAAAATGTTACTATTTTTCTCTCTAAACCTTCCCCCTTCCTAACTTCCCTATTATAAAGGAATCACCAATCTCTCAGTCACCTATGTTTGCAACCAATGTGTCATCTTCCCCTCATTTCTCTCACCATTTCCATTTTCAGTCTGTTGCCAAGTCCTTTCATTTTTACCATCAAAATATCTGTTTACATTCCTTCCCTCCTTGTTACAGTGCCACCACCCTGCCTCATATCTGGACTACCTTTTGGTTGGTGTCCCTGCCAAAGTCTCATTCCACTCCAGTCTATCCTTCTTTCAGATCGATCTTCTTAAAGTATAAGGCTGACCATGTCACCCTAGTTCTCTCCCCAATTCAACTGATTCCCCATTACCTCTAAGATCAAATATAAAATCCTTTTAAAAATCCCTAAAACCAATCCTTCATACTTTTCTTATACTTTACTCTGCCCTCTGCTCTCAACATACTTTGCCACCGAGTATGTTTGCAGTTCTTTGCATTACTTTATCTTCAGACTGTGTATATTCACAGTGTTTCCATTTAAAAAAAAAAAACCAAAAAACTCTTACCTTCAGTCTTAAATATATACTAAGTATCAGTTCCAAGGCAGAAAATGATAAGGGTTAAGCAATTGGGGTTAAGTGACTTGCCCAGAGTCACACAGCTAGGCCTTCTCTGAGGCCAGATTTGAACCTAGGATCTCCTATTTTCAAGCCTGTCTCTATCCACTGAGCCATTTTGCTGTCCCTTGCCTATCCACTTATCCTAGAACTTTATTTTTTATTGTTGCTTTTCTGGCTTCCTTCAAGGCTCAGCTAAACTCCTACCCTCTACAAGATTTCCCCTGAATCTTAGTGTCTTCTCTTTGAGATTTTCTCCAATTTATCTTGAATACTGCTTGTTTGTATACAGTTATTTTGCATGTTGTCTTCTCTTTTAGTTTCTTGAGTTTGGGAACTGTTTTTTGTTTTCCTTTGAGTCTCTAACACTTAGCACAGTGTCTGGTACATAGTTAATGTTTAATAAATGCTTATTGGCTAACTGGCTTATTCTAGAGCTAGATCTCTTTCCATTGTGTCACACCCTCCCTATACTTTGTATTTCTCTTTTGCTGTCATCCCATTCTGCCTTGTATTATATTTTTGATGACAGGAACTATGCAATTATCATCTTTCAGCCTTAGTTTCCAGTACAATGGCCTGTAAGCAATACTTAATAAATATTTCTTAAATTGAATTGAGGTGGCTCTCTCCTAACAATTTTGTCATTGTTGTTTAGTTTTTTTTCAGTCAGGCTGATTCTTCCTAACCCCATTTGAGATTTTCTTAGCAAAGATACTGGAATAATTTGCCATTTCCTTCTCATTCCATTCATTCATTTTTTTTTAAAGCACAGAGACTAAAAATCCGCCCACCCCCAATTCTCTCCTTATCTCTACCCTTTCTCCTAATAAGAAAGAAAAAAAAAAGCATATTGCAAATATTTGTCTTCATGTAAAAGATTCCAGTATTAGGCATATTTTTTTAAAGGAAGAAAATACACTTTGATTTACATTCTGAGTCCATCAATTATCTATCTGGATTTGAATAGCATATTTCATCATTAGTCCTTTGGAATTGTAGTGGATCATTGTCTTGATTAAAATTGTGTATGTTGTCCTATATCTCCTCACTTCGCTCTGCATCAGTTCATATAAATCTTCCCAGATTTTTCCTTGATCATCCTCCTTATCATTTCTTATGGCACAATAGTATTCCACACTTTCATATATCATAACTTGTTCAACCATTCCCCAATTGATTTGGTATCTCTTTGTTTCCAATCACAAAAAGAGCTGCTGTAAATACAGCATATATAAAATTTTTATACATATGGAAACTTTTCCTCTTTCTTCTATCTCTTCATGGCTTCTCTGCTTAAGCTGTATGACTATGAGCAAATCACTTAATCCCTTTGAGTTTGAGTTTCTTCTATAAAATATGGTAGTGGTTGGGAATTACCCTGGATCCTGGATTAGGTCAAGGGTTCTTAACTTTTTCTGTGTCATGGAACCCTATTGATCCCTTCTCAGAATCATGTTTTTAAATGTATAAAATGACACAATAGAATTCCAAAGAGAAAAAAACCAAAACTCTAAGTATTTATTAAGAGCTTATTAAGTGCTTATAGTGTGCAAGTCTCTGGGCTAAGTCCTAGGAAAACAAATACAAGTAGAAAGAAAGGCAATCCCTGCCCTCAAGAAGCTTATATTCTAAGCTTTTTTAGTTGGGGAGAAGCTTCATAGTCTAAGGTTATGTTCTATGTTTCTTAGGGGAGGAAGTTGGAGGGAGAGAGAGAGAGAGAGAGAGAAAGAGAGAGAGAGTGTGTGTGTGTGTGTGTGTGTAGTGGTGGGGTGGGATGGAGAGAACTACAGCCTGGAAAGACTTGAGATATGACCATCTGGAAAACTTTTCTTAAATGGAAAACCAATTATATTGAAATCCAGAGGTACTTTTTTTTATCTCTACCCAGGTATATATTTTCTCCCCCTGAAATCTGTCTATGTGTGAACTAGACTAAATGATCTTTAAAGGTCCCTTCTAGGTATAACCTATAATTATATTCTATGTTATTTTATTGATTGCTATTGTAGGCTATATATTTGGGTATATACCATATCCAAGCTTCATATGCACCCAGACTTTCTATCTCTCTCTATATAGCTGTATACACACACACATAGACATATATAGAGATATATACGTGATATAGATGATATGGATAGATAAGATAGTCTATCCCATTCCTTCTGTACCCATAAAAGTCAAATGACTTGCCCATAGGTAAATACATAGTGGAGGTAGGATTTGAATTTGTACCTCCTTATTCCAAATCCAGTGTGTTTTTCACTAGACTGTCTTGTTCATTAATTTGTTTATTTAATTTTTTTAAAAAGCATTTATGTGTGACCTTAAATGCTAGCTTATAGTAAGTCCAGTAGTGGAATAAGACATGTGACAGATAATTATAACACCAGGGATAAATGCATATATGAAGTGCATAAGAAAAGTACTGGCAAACTATTGTTCAACTCAGAATAAGGAGAGATCCAGTCTGTTTAGTTGAGTTATGGAAAGCTTCCACATAAGCAAGAACCAAGAACCTTTGAACTAGTCTTTGAAAGATAGGTAGGATTTCATTGGTGTCCATTAGTGGGAAGACATTCCAGGTAATAGCCACAATGTAGATTTGGGGAACATTGATAATTCACATTTGTCTGGAATATAAAGTATATGAAATCTAGATAGTTAGAGATAAGATTTTTATCTCTTGGATTGGAAGGTATTTTGGGGGCAGAATATGGGGGCTTTGACTACCAGGCTAAGGAATTTGGTTTTTATTCTAAAAACAATAGGGGGCCATTTCATGTTTTTTTAGTAGAGTGATGTGATTGGAGTAGTACATTAGGAAGATTATTGTGACATGGTTTCCTTGATGAATCAGAGTCAGGAAAAATGGGTGGCAGACTAGTTGGTTGTGGCAGTAATGAGAAATAGGTATTTAGAGCTGGAAGAGTCCTTTGAGAGCTAGTCCAACCCCTTCATTTTATCTGAGGAACAGAGAGGGGAGTTAATTTTATAAAGTTGGAGAGCTAGTGGTTAATCCAAGACTAGAACTGCACTTTTTTTGTACCTTGTGGCCTAGGGTTGTAGGGTCATATGTCTAGAGCAGCAAGGGATCTTAGTCCTATCTCTCATTTTCCATATGAAGAAACAGAGGCCCAGAGATATTAAGGGATTTGCCCAATGCCCATATAGGTAGATGGTGTGGAGGAAGGAATGGCAAGGAGGAAGAAGATGAAATAAACTGAAAATGTTAGAATGGTGAACACCTATGTGGTAATATAGTATATAGGGAGAGAATTTCTCCTTGGCTCCAAAAAGGAGCGGGTTGAACTAGTTTCTCAGAGCTCTGCCAGTTTCATTCTTTGACAGATTTTCTGACAGTTTAGATACAGAGGTAGAAAGAAAAGGATACATCAAAGATCATAACAAGATTGCCAGAGTGGGAGAAACTGGGAGAAGAATGGCAGCCTCCCCATCTCTTCCCCACCTCTTGGATTTTCCTATTGCTGAGTAGCTTGAGAGGGCCAGGCATAAAACAAAGTACCATAGTATTACAATATGATTATCGTAGTGATTATCAGTCAATAGATCAACCAATAAGCATCTATTTATTAGGCATTTATCTATAAGTCTTGGGAATACAAAAACAGTCTTTCCTCAAGCTTTCATTCCAATAGAGACCACATGTAAATATATAAATACATATAAAATAGATGCAATTCCTTTTTTAAATCATTTATTTATTAATTTATTTTAAAGTAATTATTAAGCAATTTTTTGAGTTCAAAATTCTCTCCCTCTTGCTCTGCCCCTCCCCTTTAAGAAGGCAAGCAATAAAAAAATATGCAATTCCAATTATCTCATTTTACATAGAATGAAATTAAGGCCCAGAGATGGGAGAGGAGCTGCTCAAGATACCCAGCAATCTCTGTAGTTTCAGTCCAAGATGGGGGTTGAACACTTGGCTTTTCTTATAGCTGCCTTACAATTTCATATCTAATGCTCGCTCCTGACCCTAGACCTGACTATCTTCTTGGAGCCTTTTGTCAGGGAGGAGGAAGTTGGTATAAGTATTTGCTTCTCAGAGATGTTTGCCATGCCTCTGGCTACATGTTCTAACCCAACCTGTCTATTATCTCCACCCCACCCCTTTTTGTTTCTGTTGGAGTAGAGAGAAGAAGAATCTTAGTTCCTTGGTACCTTTCTGAAGTATGGGTGGGAGTGGGAGGATGGGTGAAATTATCCATTTTCAATATATCCTTGGGAGAGGAAGGACGAATATAGGAAGAGAAGTTAGACTGCCCACATGGCCGGGAACTGAAGTACTCCTTCTGTAGTGGGATAGGGATTTTGACCTGTGCCCCTCTGCTTGGGTCTGGGATCATTGGCTTATCCGTTTTGGCCTGGGTTGGGCAGGTAGGAGAGGGTGGAGAAACCTTTCCTTTTATTGACATTGGCTTTCCCCTTCTATGAGTATTTGCTACTCTGAAGCATCTTCTCTTCTCTCACTCTCCTCCCTCCATCTCCAGGGGTGATATAGGATAAAGGGATGGATTTGGAATAATTAGTCCTGGGTTTGAATTTTGGTGTAGTTAATTATTACTAGTGTAATATTGGTGGGAAATTGTTTAGTTTTTCAGGGTCTTATCTTCTTCATTTATAAAATGAAAGACAGACTGGATCTTAGCATCAAAGATTTATTTATTTCCTGGGAGCATCATAGAGTTAGAGTTAGATGAGACTCGAGAAGTCATTTAGTCCAACCTCCTTATTTTATGGATCAGGAAACTGAGGCCCACAGAATTGCCCTAGGTCAGCTAGTAAATGACAGAGCTAGAGATATTTCTGAACAGCTAGGTAGATAGAACATTGGGTCTGGAGTGAGGAAAACTCATCTTTCTGAGTTCAAGGCTAGCCTCAGGTACTTATTAGTTGTGTGACTCTGGGCAAGTCTCTTAATCATGTTTGCCTCAGTTTCCTCATCTATTAAATGAGTTGGAGAAGGAAATGTCAAACCGCTTCAGTATCTCTGCCAAGAAAACCCCAAAAGGGATCACCAAGAGTCAGACACAACTGAAAAACAAAGCAACAGTTATTTCTAAGGTTTTTCTAGCTTTGAATCCGAGGGTCCTTTGGTAAGGATAGTAGAATCAGAATCTCTTACCTAGAAGGAGCTTCAGAGATTATTTTATTAACCTCCCACTTAGTACAAGAACATTTTCAACTGCCTCACTGACAAGGTCATCTTCCAGGCCCTGTGGAAACAACTGTAATAAGGGGGAAATTCACTTTCTTATGAGGCAGTCATTTCAGTTGGGTCAGACTCCCACATTTGGAGTTTTCTTGGCAAAGACACTGGCGTGATTTGACATTTCCTTCTCCAGCTTATTTTATAGATAAGGAAGCTGAGGCAAACAGGATTGAGTGACTTTTCCAGGGTCACACAGCTAGTAAGTATCTGAAGTCAGATATGAACTCAGGTAGAGAGGAGTCTTTCTTGACTACAGGACTGACACCCTGCCAACTATGAGACTGACTGTTCTATTATTGGAGAACTCTGTTAGGAAACTTCCTTATATTGGACCAAAGTCTGCTTCCAGCTCAGTAATTGAAGTTCAGTTCTCTGGGACCCCACAGAATAAGACTACTTCCTAAAATGTGCCAGAAGCAGGAGGATATGTGAAACTAAACTCTAATAAGGGTAGGCATCATTAACTCCACCTGGATGATAAAGTGGAAAGAGTGGACTCATAGGATATAAGTTTGAATCTTGTTTGCCTCTGTTAGTCAAATCAACTTTACTTCTCTAGGCTTCAGTTCCCAAGTTGAGGATGGGTCCCCTCAGTATGTTAATTGTTACACATATGATAATTGTCATACAAGATAGACAGGCATATCACTGAATTTCTTCCAAAGCAGGTTCTATATTTTTGCTTTTCTTTCTGTTCCTAATCTTTAATCCAGGGCCCGGCACATTTTAGGCCTTAATTAAATAATGAATGAATAACCAAGCACTGTGCTGTGTGCTGGGGATACAAACAGAAAATTAAGACAATCCTTGCTCTTAAGGAACTCACTTTTTAATGGGATAGACAACATATTGCTAGTTGATTGACTGACTAGCAGGGATAGGTTATGAGTGCCATTATTTCAGGGAACATTAAAGTGGATGAAATTATAAGTCCATTTGAAACATTCGCTTATTTGTTTATTTACTGATTTATTTAAATTTTACCTCATCTAAATCATCCTATGATCCTATAATACATGTAGAAAATAAGGCAGGGGTGGGTGGTGAAGGGATGCTGAACAGGTATGGGATTTCCCCATAGTCACATAGTGAATTAGTGATAAAGCCAGGACTAAAACCCAGGAATGCTGATTCTCTAGCTAAGGCCCTTTCAACTACTTCACACTGTCACTTTATGCCATGCCATGAACCCTGTTATGAATGCAATGAGAAGAGCTGAGGTCTAGGAATTCATTCAGTTCTTACCTGTCTGTTCCCTCCCCTCCCTTCCCCCCAAGCCCTTAACAGTCTAATTGGCAGCTAGTGGTGGAATGAGACTCTTATACAAAGAAATAAGTGTCATACGAAGTAGAATGTAATGAGTGCATGAGAGAAGTAACAAAGTGCTGATCAAGATCTGAGGAAAGAAATGTCACTTTGGACTGAAAGGGATTGGAAAAGCTTCTGGAAGAGGTGGAATTTAAGTTGTGTCTAGTTGGAGATTGGTGTGACAGTGGTAGGATTCCAAGAGTAGAAATGTCAGAAGCAAGGATAGTGATAGGGAATAAATGGATGATGGATGGCAGGGACTTTATAGGATCTAGGATATAAAGCTAGAAAGGAATTTAGAAAGCATCTAGCCTAATCTTTCATTTTGTAGATAATGAAATTAAAGTCTAGGGAAGGGAAGTGTAGCAGGCCAGAGGGGAATAGGGTGAAAAAAATCATCTAGGGTAGATGGGTAGTGCCAGCTTGTAGATGCTGTGAGAAGGGATGGCCATTTTGTAATGTAAAGAGATGAATAGCCATCTATTGATGTTGAAAGGAGGGGATGAAAGACCATTTTACCTTTGAGGGTCAATGAAGAGACTGATGAATAGAAAGAGATTTGGTTGGAAAGATGGGTTAGGTCAAGATGATGGGAGACTTTGAAGGAAGCCATTTTATGTTTTCAAAGTACAGCTCATGAACATGACAATCTCAAGAAATACAAATAAACAAAGAATACAATTCCATGTAAAACCATAAAAATGGAACTAATTATATTTTCATATGAGAAAAGCTAATCTTTTGACAAAAATGATTAAAAAAAACCCAAACTTATTTGCTCTGGATCATCTTCCAATCTTATTTCTCCATGGACTTCAAAAATTTTGTTTCTTTTTTTCTGTGGATGTTGTCAATGGGCTTTTGTTCTGATTCTGCTTTCCTTACTCAGCATTTCATCCTATTGCCCACATTTCTTTTACATTCTGTCTTTGTCCCCCTCCTCCTTTTTTTGCAAAAGAATAGTCACATCGATATCCTTAAAATTTAATTCAATAGTTAAACTATACTAGTGATGATGGTATGACGATGATGATGATGATGATGATGATGATGATGATAGTGCTAGCCAACATTTCAATAGCATTTGCTAGGTGCTAAGCGCTGGGCCAATCACTTTTCATTTATTCTCTCATTTGACCCTCACAACAACCATGGAAAGAAAGTAGGCTCTATTATTATCCTCATTTTATAATTGAGATAAACAGAGGTTAATTGACTTTCCCAGGGTCACATAGCTAGTAAGTATGTGAGACCAGATTTGAATTCAGGAAGATGAGTCTTCCTGACTCTAACCTGGGCACTCTATTCACTGTGCCACCTAGCTTCTTAGTTAATGTGGTATAGTGGACACTGGAGTCAGAAAAAATCTAGATTTGAATTCTATTTCTGTGATTTTTCCACCTAACTAATTTATCTTCTCTGGGCATCTGTTTCCTCCTCTCTACAATGAGAGAACTGAATTAGATGACTGATAAGGTCCCTTTTTATTATCCCCATTTATATATGAGGACATAGGTTCAAGATCTAGGATTCTATTAAGGTAGGGCACTGTCCTAGGTACTGGACATACTAAGAGAAAAAACAAAACAAACTTCTGCCTGCAAAGAGCTTATGTTTTAAGGGGAGTTGAGAGAGAACAAAGTGTTCCAAGATATGAGAATAGGGTTTAGGCCTGTGGTTTTATTAATATAGGTAACTAATGGATGAAGGAATTCACTCTGCCAATGTAGATCAATACCTTCTTGCCTAGAGTCCTTAGAAGTTAAGTGACTTACCCAGAGTCTTATAGTCAGCATGTCAAGAGGTGGGACTCAAACTTAATTCTTTTTGGCTCCATGGCTCTCCATCCACTCTGTATCCAGACTGGCTCTCTCTAAATGCAAACATCGAAGTAAGTCAGATAAAGTATTCAGTAGTCGTTCAGTTGTTTAACATGTAGGATGTTTCCATGTTGGGGTTTTTTTTGTTGTTCAATTTTCTGTTGCAACTAATACTACTGTGAATATTTTTCTACCACTAACTCTTTTTTTCAGCTTTTAGTATTTTGTTAGGTCATAGGCAGTCCTAGTTGTGTGATTTCTGGGTCAGAGGATGAAATCTGTTTTGTAATTCTTATTGTATAATGGTAGATCGTTCACCAACATGTCCACTATATACAAGTTCATAGTTCTGCCAATGGCCTAATAATGTGGCTATTTCCCTACAGCTCTGCCACCATTGTATTTTATTGTTTTATTTATCTTTTTTCAATGAAATGAGTACAAGTTAGTACTTAGGGGTAAGTAGGTGGCCAGGAATCAAGAAGACCTGAGTTCAAATCTGGCCTCAGATATTTTAATAGTTGAATGACCTTTGGCAAGTCACTTAACCTATGCCTGCCTCAGTTTCCTCATATGTAAATGGGGATAATAATAGCATCTACCTCCCAGGGTTGTTAAGAGGATCAAATGAAATAATAATTGTAAAGTGCTTAGCACAGTCCCTGGAACATAGTAAGTACTATATAAATGTTGGCCATTATCATCATTATTGTTATTTCAGTGTTGTTTTCTCAGATTAATGGAAAATTTGACACTTTTTCCAAGTGATTATTAACAAATCCATTTTTCTATCTTGTCTCTTGATACTATCTGGTGATTTAGTTACTGGAGGAACAGACATAACTGGGTGTTAATTGTCTATTTAATATATTTATCAACAACATTTTCTCCTGATCTATTTCTTTTTAATTTTATGCTGGGTGTGTTACTTTATATTTTTGCATAACCAACCATATTTATTTCCCTTAATTTCCAAAAATAATCTTTAATAAACATTGATCGAGTGGAAGAATTTGTTCACAATGTATTTAGGAAAAATACATTTTTCCTAAAGGGAATTTTTGAGACAAGCTGTAGGAGGTAGAAGGGAATCACTGGAATATTTTGAGCCAGGGAGATGATTCCTCCTTCCAGAAGATCTGGACTGACCTAACTCTAGGACCTTTTCCACCTCTGAGATTTTATGAGGGAAATGGTAGAGAAGGAAATTAGGAAGACAATTTGAATAACAAGTGTGATGGGAAAGGAGAGACAGACTGTAAAGGAATGGAGATTTTAAAAAAATCTTTTTTTTTTATTGCTCTACCTTGTTTTTATGTCACCTAAATTTCCCCCTTTCCTCCCACCCCATAAGGAAACTTATAGTTCAGGCAAGAGGAGGAAAGGCCTCTGATGGGAGAATGGTTTTGGAAATGGGAGGAGTGGGGTAGTGGATAAGAAAGACAGTCATCTGTGGGTATCTCTGTTTCTGTATGTGACTCTTACCTTCTTAGCTGTACTAGAAACTCTTTGAGGGTCTTTCTTATTTGTTTTTTGCACTTAACCACGCTCGTCCTTGATGATAGGTATCTAGGTGTTCATAATATAAGCTCCTTGAGAGAAGGGCTTGACTATATCTTATCAATCTTTGTGTCCCTAGAGCTGAACACTGGACCTTGTCCACTGTAGGTGCTTAAATGCTGTTTATTTAATTGAATTTCTCATCCACATCTCCCTCAAATCACCACAGAGCCATGTGCACAATGGCCTTTCAGTAAATAATTTTTTGTTTGTACAGTGAGCCTTAATGCTCATTTCTGCTACTTCAGCCCTCCTCCTCCTCCCCATCTACAAGTGCCTTCCCTCTGAGATTACCTCCACATTCATACTGTAGAGATCTTATAAGTACATAGTCGTTTGAGTTTATCTCCCTCATTAGAATTTGGGCTTTTTGAGAGCTTGGACAATGTTCATGCCTTTCTCTGTATTTCCAGTGCCTGAGAGATACATAGTAAATGCTTAGTAAATGCTGGTTGGAAGCTCCTTCTACGAGGGAAAGCTCTAGTTAGTCAGAGGCCATGTGCATTCTTTCAGAGGATCTGATGTAGATGTAGAGCTGAAAGGGATCTCTCAGAAGCCATGTAGTCAGACACTTCCCTTGCCCCCTTCATTTTATAGTTGAGCAAACTGCACCCCCTCCCCTCCAAAGGAAAAGTGAAGTGACTTGCTTACAGTCATACAAGCAGTAAACATCCAAGGCAGGATTGTAGGTTCAATCTATATTGAACCTAGTTCCTCTAATCCTTACCTAGGGCTCTTTCTACTCAACCATGCTTCTTTCCTTTTCACTGGACAAGCATTTTAAAAATGTTTTTTAAATTTTTACTTTTTTATTATCCTTACTTTTTGTCTTAGTAACAACTCGAAGACAGGCAAACAGGGTTAAATGACTTGCTTAGGATCACACAGCTAGAAAAGGTTTGGGACCAGATTTCAACCCAGCCCCCTCCTGACTTTAGACCTGGCATTCTGTCCACTCAGCCACCTAGCTGCTGCCTGGATAAGCATTTTTTGAGTGCCTACTACATACCAGGTACTAAATTATAAGCTAGGTGATGGAGTTACAAAGACAGTCCCTGACTTCAAGGGCATTATTATATTCTACTTACAGGTAATAACCTGTACCATATAAGTAAGTCCAAAATATATAGCAGGTCCCTGACCTTAGGGCTGTCTAAGATGCTGATCTCTGACCATACGGGTTGCCTGGGCCCCCTCTGGCAGGAATCCCTCTTCTTCCTGATCCAGCTCCTTGGCTCTTCCCCTTGCAAAAGGGCCTGCTTATTAAAACTTTTTTTAAAATTATGAATCCCATTGAATGTGTTTTCATATTTATTGTTGTGGGATTGATTGTTTGTTTTGAGTTATGTTATATTCATAGAAATCCTCTAAAGGGAAATTCCATCCATGGAGCACAGGAGAAACTGGGCCCCTTCCCCATCTGCCTGAGTGTTACCATGGGAACAGAGTGACTCAGATGACTAGTTGAGGGTGAGGCCCAGTTGGGAAAGATAGAGATTTGTAATTGTATCTCCAAGTGGCTGAGGTTTGAAGGAGTGAATGTCAAGGGGGTCAAGTTTGAGCAAACCTAGACTTAGAATGATTTTTTAAAAAAAAGCCTCGTCTTTCACTATGAAAGAGGGACATGCTGGGATTTTTTTTTAAAGCTAAAAGCCACATTGTGATGAAATATGAGGGTGGGAGGAGGGGGCAAGTAAGAAAATGAGGGGAAACTGCAGTCAGGCATTTGATCTGTATAATAAGACACCAAAGAGACCCTAATAGGAAACTCCCAGCTCTATCTATATGACTCTGGTCTCAGTCATTTAACCTCTTTGGGGCCTCAGTTACTTTGTAAATAAATGAAAGGATTAGATAGACTAGTTGCTCTCTCATGTCCTGTCCAAATCTAATTCTGTGATCCAGTGGATATTTGTTTCATCTTGAACCACTACTAGATCCTGACTCTGGACTAACCAATTTTACTCCAGGGTGAGAAATTACAGGGTTTATGCCCAGTTGGGAAAATGGCAGGTACACAGCTTAGTTACAAAGTCAAGCTGAAGCCAGAAATGTTGCTTAGGGAATTCCTCATTTATAGATTCTCTCTGACTTGCCCTCTAAGCATCAGCCCTTTCCACCTAGATCTTTCTCTTGCTTTAACTCTCTTTCAAGGACTGACTTTTCTTCCTTTTGTGTTTATTCCCTAAGTCTAAGCTAAAGCTCAGTTCTTGTAATCTGTCATTGAGGAAGTCCTTTCCTCCCCCTGTATTTTTTAGGTTTCACCCTCAAATTCATGCTAGATTGTCCTCTGGAGAGTCTGCTAAACCTTTGTGACTATGTTCTTCCAGCCTCTATTCATATTCACCCTCCTGCATTCTCTCCTTTCAACCTATCACCTTCTAAACTGGCTTCCCCCTTCCTCTGGCCTTAACTTCTTTTCTCTTTACTCTTTTCTGCTCCCAGAATGATTATACAGTGATGGGAATGGCACTGGGTATGGAATCAGAGGATATAGATTTTGATCTTGGGCTCTACTCCTCCATGTGACCTTGGGCAACAAGCCTCTGTAAGAGCCTGCAATTGTATATCACTAAAGGATTTATAAATTATTTTCAAGGCCTCATCTCTTTAGGTCCTAGTTTGCTCTTCTCAAATGAGGGGCTTGGATAAAATGATTTCTAAGGGCCCATCTAGTTCTTAATCCTGTCATCTTATGTTTTTCCCAATCAATTCCCTGCCATGACAGATGAATGTTTATAACAGCTCCACCTCATTACAGGATATCTAGGAAATGACTCTTGTCTGCAGCAAACATGGAGAGCCATATAACATAGGGAGTAGAGATGGGACTCTTCAACCCTGCCCGGAAGAGTAAGTGAGGAGTGGCCAGAACTAGAACTCGGTTTTCAGACAATTCACAAACCTACGCTTATGACAGGACTTGGCATCAGAAAAGTGCAATGAGTACAAGCTCTAGTGCCAGAGCACCTGGGTTCAAATTCCATTTCTGCAGTTTTACTATCTGTTTGACCTTGGATAAATCACTTGGTCCTTATTGGTCTTTGATTTTTTTTAACCCTTACTTTCTGCCTTAGAATCAATACTACGTATTGGTTCCAAAGCAGAAGAGTGGGAAGGACTAGACAATGAGGTTAAGTGGCTTGCCCAGGGTCACACAGCTAGGAAGTGTCTGAGGTCAAATTTGAACTAGAACCCCTCCTATCTCTAGGCCTGGCTCTCAATCCACTGAGCTACCCAGCTGCCCCCATCTTTGATTTTTCATCTCTAAAATGAGAGAGTTGGACTAGATGTTAGCTCCTAGATAAGAGATCATTTTCTCTCTCTGGAACTACTTCCCCATGTGCATAATGAGGGTATTAAACTTAATTTGCCACATTTGCCCTGCTCTTTGCAACCTCAGTTGCTCTGTAGGCTCCAGGTCTTGTGTGTGAAGGGGCAGGTTTAAAGGTGGCAGACATCAGGGATGCCAGCCCTCTCATAAATAAAAAATATTTGTTAAAATCAAGGTGTTGGCCTAGATCAGTGGTTCCCAAACTTTTTTGGCCTACGGCCCCCTTTCCAGAAAAATTATTACTTAGTGCCCCCTGTCATATACTATCACTGCCCCCTTACAGTTATTCACCACCCCCAAATACACCTGTGGCCATCACCACTCCCCCATCACTGCAGCACCCACCAGGGGGCAGTGGCACCCACTTTGGGAATCACTGGCCTAGATGATCTCTAAGGTCCCTTGCAGTGCTAAAATGCTATGATGAAAGCTTCCCTCAACCTCAGTCTCCTTACTAGCAGAGGAGAGATAATGGTCTCTGCCCTTTGCCTCTCTGGGCTTTGGGAATGATTCTGTGAGATAACTGATATGCACATGCTTTGGAAATGGAAATGGTAAAGTTTGGTGCACATGGGAGATGTTTTCACAATCAAATTTCATTGTGTCTGTGAACTCTCTGGTCCCCTCCCCTGTGGCCATGGAGAACAGCTCTTGGCTAACCTTCTCTTCATCCCTCTCTGATTTTCAGCTGAGAACATCTGGTCTTCCCCTTACCCCCAGCCCTGTGGGTCAGGGACTGAGCCAGGTAAGAGAATTTTTCAACCATATAAAGTCATTTCAGACAGGACAATGAAGAGATGAGATCCTTGTTTAATCTGTCAGGCAGCCCATGACTGTGTGCAAAGCTCGCTCACAATCACTTCGATCAAGAAGAGTGAGGTGAGGATTTATTTTTTTGTCCAAACCTATGATTTGGTCAGTGTCAGGAGCTCTCTGATGAGGAAACTCCCTTCCTTTACCAATGTAATTCAATGACTATCCTTTGATTTATAGCTGGAGAGAGTTGCCTGAAAAGTTAAGGGGCTTTCCCAGAGTGCCACAGCCTATATGCTTCAGAGGTAGAATTTAAACCCAAGTCATCCTGTCTCCACGGCCTGGCTGTTTGCACATAATGCCACACTGCTTCTCTGATGATCTTGGACCCTCTGCCATCAAAGACCTTGTAGCCTTCTTGGGGCAGACAGGCCACCAACAATGAAAAGGACTAAAGATTAGTGTCAAAGGAATTGTTACTTAGAGTAGAGAATAGGGTGATATGATAGGAGATGTCCTTTCAGTAGGAAAAACAATGATCCAGGGAATTAATCCAGGGATCCACGTTTTAATCTCAAGCTGAGAACTAACTTACTGTGGGACCCCGGGCACTTCATTTCTTTCTTGGACTAATTTTCCTCCTGTCAAACAGGGATAGTCTGTGTTTATCTCCCCCACAGTAATGTTGGGAGGCTCCTTGAGCAGATGAGTAAATGGTTTAGAAAATATTTTGAATAATTCACAAGAGGGCACAGCTAGGTAGCACTAGTGAGTGCTAGGCCTGAAGTCAGGAGGACTTGGGTTCAAATCTGGCCTCAGACCCTTCCTAGCTGGGCAAATCATTGCCTAGTCTTTACTGCTCTTCTTCCCTGGAACAAATACATGGTGTCGATTTTAAGTCAGAAGATAAGAGTTTAAAAAAATGCAAAAGAGTAAATGTCTTAGTATATTAGTCCTTCAATCTGATGTCATCAAGGCCATTGTTTTGAGGATGTTTGGTGACATCTGTCCCATACTTTTCTTACTGACTTGAATGGAGGGAGCAGTTTAGCTGGAGGCCAGCTATTTCTCACCAGTACATGCTTCCCTTTATGCTAAAATGATCGTGTTGTGGATTTCTGTCTCCCATCCCCTCCCTGAGTCATATCTACTTGTTCCCTACTTGGGACAGAACCTACTAGCTGGGGAGGCTTTTATTATACAAGGAGTCAGTGTGTGGGGTAAGTGGAGAGATGGATTTCTCTGTACCACCAGAGGAACAAGAGCAAATGATATTGTCTATCAGTTGATCAGCAAATGTCTGGGAAATGCCTTCTAGGACAAAGAAAGCAATAGTCCCTGCCTTCAGGCAGCTGATGTTCTATTGCAGAAAACAACATGGCCCCAGTAAATACAACGGGGAGCAGCTGGGTGGCTCAGTGAGGCCATTGAGAGCCATGTCTCGAGATGGGAGGTTCTGGGTTCAAATTGGGCCTCAGATACTTCCTAGCTGTGTCACCCTGGGCAAGTCACTTAACCCCCATTGCCTAGCCCTTACCACTCTTTTGCTTTGGAACTAATATACAGTATTGATTCTAAGATAGAAGGTAAGGGTTTAAAGAAAAGATAAACACAAAGGTAACTTTGTAGGAGAGGCACTAACAGTAGGTGCATATAGAAAGTATACATATCATACAAAGTAATCATCTGGTTCTGGTGGAAGAGTGGGATCAGGAAAGTCCTCATGAAGAATGTGGTACCTGAGATGAGCTATGAAAGGAATTAGGGATTCTAGAATGTGGGGATTAGAAGGGAGAGCATTTCAGAAGCCACAGTTTCAAACCAGAATCCTGAGAAAAGGACAGAGGCGGAAGGAGAACAGGCAACAAACCAGCCTCCAAGAAGGGCTTCAGCTCAGGAAGAGGCAACCTGATCTAATAGAAAGGATCATGGACATGGAATTAGAGGTCCTGGATTCTCATCCTACCTGCCACTTACTACTTAGGCAACCAATGATCAGATCACTTACCTCCCTTGGCCTCAGTTTTCTCATCTGTACAGAAGACCTTCGAGGTTCATTACTATACTTGAGGGATGAGCCTAATCTGAGATTTAATACCTTTGCAATCTGAGACATTATCAAATGAGGATCTTTTGATGAACTGGTTCCCTCCAGCTCTTCGATCCTAGGACAGCATCCATTGCTAAAGAGGATCACCTAGGAAGCAGATAGTTACCCAGTTTATAGGCTGGAACCCACCACCCTTTTGAGGCCAGCCAAGCTCTGAGAGCTCCCAGGCTTATGGAGACGGCTGTTTTCTAGGGCTGCAGATGTTACTCCCATTTGTCAGATGGTGCTCTTTGAGGGATGTGGGAATCCTTTTCTCCTATATGCCCTCAGGACATGAGGTCCTGGGAAGTGGTCATCTAAGGCTGCTGTTGTGGCTGGTATGTCATAATCTTAGTATAGTCAAATTTTGAGTCATGGGCACAAATGAACACTTGGATTCTTGAATTTGGTCAGTAAAATTACAGTTTCTGAGGGGCCTTTAGCAGCTCTTCCAATCAATCCCAAGGGGATACACAGCAAATCATAGTCTGTCTTTTGTTTTAAGCTTCTTAGTCTAGTTTCTTCAAGTAGACTGTAAGCTCCTTGGCAGCAAGCAATGTGGCGTACTCTTGGGAGGCCGCCAGCTTGGCTCCATAGAGAGAGAGCACTGGCCAGGAATCAGGATGCAGGAATCCTGATCTCAGCTGTCAGTGTCTCTTCCCTCCTCTGGGCTCTGGTATCCTCAACTGAAGGTTAGGAGCTCTGTATTCTACTCTGTACTTGGCCCTGCTATGTTGGAATATACTTCTGGAAAGTTCTCCTCCCTCCCATCTATTTTTAGAATCCCCGGCTTCCTTCAAGACTCAACTAAAGCACTACCTTCTTTCTGGAAGAGATACTTTCTAGTGCTACTTCTAGCCCCTAGGCCCTTCCCTCCTAAGATGACTGTCCATCTACATATTTTAGGAATATTTGTTTATGAATGGGTTATTTCCCCATTAGAAGGTAAGACTCTTGAGGGCAGGAACTATTTTTTGCTTTTTTTCTGTATCCTCAGTGCCTAGCATAGTTCCTGGAATATAGCAACCAGTTATTAAATAATTGTTAATTAATTAATTCCCCATCTATAAAATTAAAGGGTTGGACTAGATTTTCTAAGTTTGAACTCAGATTTAGGGATTCTTTATTTTACATAGTGCAGAGCACAGAGTAGGAGCTGATTGATCAGAGTACTGATCAAAGACAGCTAAATCTCAATATCTCCTACCTGTTCCCCAACTCTCAGTTTTTTCACTTAATGTTTAGATATAAAAATTTTTTAATTAAAAATACCTTTTTAATGTTTTTCCTATTAAAAACTTTTCCTTAGAGAATAATAGGGGGTAAAAGGCACTTACTAGACTTGGAATCTAATACTGATTGGCAGTATGATCTCTGAAACTCAGTTTCCTCACTTCCAAAATAGGATGATAATACTTGCCTCTTAGGAGTAGGATGAGAAATGTTCTGTGCAAATCTTTTAAAGGGCTCCAGAAATGCCTTGAATTTTGCTTATTATGGTTCAGACATCTAGAACTGGAATGCAATTTCATTTCAACCTTTTATTTTATAGATGAGAAAACCGAGTCCCCAAAGTGACTTGTCCAAGGTCATACATCTAGGAAGCAACAGAATTGAGATTCTTTACTTTAAAAATGAGTGCTTTCTTTTCTGGGGCCCGTAATGGAGTCCAAATGGAAAGAATGAGGTCTATGCTTGTTAATTTAGTGACCAGGCCTTGGAAAGTTGGGCCCAGCTCCCACATTCCTGTCTCTGTACCCAGCAAGTTCCTCCCTCTTCTGCATCAGTGGGGATGTGAGAGAGTGAGGAGTAGGAACTCAAGTTCCTCTCTCACTTATACTCACATTCCTCCACACCCTCTCATTACAGAAGTCTCAAGCTTAAGTTTCAAAAGTTCCTTCCTTACAACAAGATAACCCTTGTGGAAACTGGGGAACAGAATCACAAGACTACAGAATTTTAAGCAAGATGAGACTAAAGGTCATTTCACAAAACAGGAAACTGAGGTCCACATTAAGTGACTTGTCAAATGTCACACAGATAGTTAGTGGCAGGGCCAAGATTCAAACCCATAGCCTCTAAATTCCATATCCTGTGCTTTTACCACTATTGGGCTCCAATAGTGAAGTGACTTGTCCCAGGATTGACTAAGAAATGTTAAAACCAGGACACACAGTCTGTTGCCTAATGTGGGTGGAAGAGTGGAAAGAACACTGGATCTGGAATTAGAAGAGTTTGGTCCAATTTAAATTTCCCACTTACTTCCCATGTGACTTTGGGTTTACCTTCACTGGGTCTCAGTACCCCAATCTGCAAGTGAGGAGGATAGACCAGATCAATTCTAAGATCCCTAACAACAATAAATCTTTTTTATTCTCTCCAGGTCTCCTGACTACAAGACCACCTAAAGAAAGTCTGGATCAGAAGGTAATAACCACAGCTCACCTTTATAGGCTGTTTTATAGCCCTTTAAGCATTATTAAACACTTGGAAGAGAGTCAAAGCCTAGCTAAGCTCCTGCCCTTTGGGAGGTCACAGATTAGTAACAGCCAAGGAGTGCCCACTCCTGCCAGGCTGCCCTGGGCAAATAATTTTTTAAAAAATGATCAATAACTTTTGTTTTTACTGCACTGACATTTCTCAGTGAATCCCCTTCTCCTCTCAGTTAGTCCTTAGAATAAAAAAATAATGAGGGTCGAGGGAACCAAGCGTGTGAAAGCATATGAAAGTGCCACAAAAATGTCTGATGACATTGTTATTACCAGCTGATGGTTATTGTTTCAGGCAAGTTGAGATGGGGATGGGGGAAATGGTGCCTCAGGGAGGAGAGAGGTAAATCTTTAGCTGAGATTAGGAGACAAGACAGAATTCAAGCCCACCCGGCTTTCTCTACACTTTTCTCCTTTTGGTGGATGTACATTCTTGGCTCATTAATACGCCTTTCTTCTGGGGGCCTCTGCTGTGCCCCTTTTATCAATGTGGATTCCTTTGCTGGGTGGGTGAATAGCCAATGACCTCTTTGTGCTTTATTGGAAGGAGGTTGCTTGCAGGGTTGAGAGGGGGCTAGGAGGGGGGTAGTTATCCCATTTCTTTCTGCTGTCATGGCTTCCCTCTGGCTTATGTGCAGATGGTGCAGTGTTAACCCTTTCCTTCCCTCTTCTGCTAATCTGCATTTCCCCTTGCCTTTTGAAAAGGGGAAAACTGAGATAGTCCCAATCTGGTGTGATTCACAGCTCCTCAGACTGGGTTCCCTAAGGGAGAGTGTGCTTTTGGTTTTAGGGTTGTGGCTGTAAATTTTCGTTTTTATTAAAAAAACAACAAATTTACTTTTTCATCTTTGAATTGATGCTAAGTGTTGGTTCCAAGGCAGAAGAGCAGTGGGACCTGTTAAGTGACTTGCCCAAGGTTACATAGCCAGAAAGTGTCTGAGGCTAGATTTGAACCCTGGACCTCCCCTCACTGAGCCACCTAACTTCCCTGTGGCTGGAAATTATTTGTGGAGTAAGGAAGAATAGACATTACCCTTCATTCCTTGGGTAGCTTGGAGCAAAGAATTTCTTTCTGGGTCACAGTTTTCCCAACTCTAATGAGAGATTTGGACTTGATGGTCTTATCATTGTTGTTTTATTTGGTGTAATGCAGGCCAGGTTGGTCATTCCTACTCTATAGTAATGGTAAGGTGGCCTCAAATGAACTGGCATCATGGTATAGTGAAAAGGGCACTGAACTGAGAGAAGAGAGGGCTGGATTCTGTTTCCCCTCTAGCACTGTTTGCTGATAAGCCAGAACAAATCAAGACATTTAGGACATCATTGTCTGATACCACAACATTGAATAATATTCCCTACCCAGTCAACCTCAATCAGGTAATTGCATCAAATGGAATGAAGTGCTATCTATAGAAAGATAACCTTACACATTAAGGCATTAAAGATATTGAGTGAATTTGTTTTGTTAAATTGATTGATTAGTATTCATGAAACAAAGCTCCCCTAAACCATTAATCCACATCAGTCCTGTCTTCTCTTACCTGGTGTGGATAAAAAGTCCAACCTTGACTAGTAAAGAACATAGAATATCATAAATGGAGGGGACCCTCAAACACAGAACATAGAATGGCACAGTTGGAAGAGATCTCAAAACATAGAACATAGAATGTCAAGGCAGGAATGGATCTAACCAAACACATACAAGTTAGAATGTAGAACATCTGAGCTGGAAGGAAACCTGAAGACTAAACAGGTGAAGTGACTTGCTTCTAGTCACACAGCTAATGAGAACCTAGGGAGGGATCCAAACTCAGATGTTCTTGGCTTCAGGTCCAGGGCTAAGCCTATATCCCCTGAATCACTTCTCTTTTCCTTATGCCAGTCTAGTGCTTTACAAAGCCTTTTCTCACTAAGAAAAAACTAGTACCCAAGACAGTCACATTGTTACCTTCTCAGCTACTAGAAATCTCCTGAAGTCTTTGTTAAATCACATATGGCAGTGATGTTGAACCTGTGGCATGGGTGTAAAAGATGGCATGCAGAGTGCTCTCTGTAGGCAGCTCCCCCCTTCCGGTTTGTTATTAGAAAGGCAGAGGGACTCAGATGGAGCTGTTCCCTTTCCCTTTCCACCATACCTGATGACATTTTGCTCATTACCCACCCCTCTACCCAGCAGCCCAGTGGGAGTGCTTCTTCCCTTCTCTGTCTGGGCTAATTGGGATTGGGGAGGAGGGCATGGCATGGCACTTAGTCTCTGGTCAGGGGCCGACACAGCACTCAGACTAAGGGGTAGGGTCAGGGCCTGGCACTTCATTTCTAAAAGGTTTGCCATCACTAACATATGGTCTTGCTAACTTTTTCTCCCCGTCATCCTCCTTTGATGCCTTATCTTGGCATAGAGATGACCCTGATCATTCTTTTTAAAAAGAGGCTGATGTTTATATTGTGCTGTGCATGCATCATTTCATTTGATCTTCATAGAAGACCAATAAGATGGGTACCATTATTATCCCCAATTTAAAAAAGAAGAAACTGAGGCTCAGAAAAGTTAAATTATTTGCTCAGGTTCTCACAACTAGTGAGTACTGAGGTAGGATTTGAATGCAAGCCTAATGTTCTTATTTCCTGATAGAGTCCTATGTTGCTTATCTTGACCTAGGGCTCTTGCAGCCTATGCTAATGTGGTCCAAGCTCTGTCAAGTTTTGCCAAGGCAGAGAGGCTTCCTGTATGGCTTTGGTAACTGAACATCCTTGTGTTCTTAGTTAGGACCAGTCTAAGGATGGTCATTATCAGATTGACCACAAGGTGATGGATTTTTTTTTTTTTTGTCAACAACAACTCATGAAACATTGAACGTGCTAAGACATGATGGGAGCATTTTCCTTGACAAAATTGGAGATCCTTGAAATATATATTAGTGTCAAGAGTTTAGAGCTCAAAAGGACATTAGAGATCTTGCAGTCCAGTGCCTCCATTTTGTGGATGAGAAACCTAAGGCCCAGAGAGGTTTTAGTGATTTGTTCAAGGTCCCACATTTAGTATACAGCAGAGCTATCTGGTCCTCGGTCCATTCTTCCCTGTAGCATGCTGTTCAATTCAAACATTTATTAAAGAATGGGCATTATGCTAAGTGCTGAGAATTTGAAGCCAAAAATGAAACAGCCCCTGCCCTCAACGTCTCCTGCTGCTGGTGGTGGTGGAGGAATACAACATGTAAACAAGTTAGTAAATACAAAATATGTAGAAAGCAATTTAGGAGGAAGAATGTATTAGTAATTGGGGGGCAGGAGGGATTCAGGAAGGTCCCTGTGTAGGAAGTAGCATGTGTTTATGCTTTGAAGGATGTTAAGGATTCCATGAAGCAGAGCTGAGAAAGAAGTTCATTCTAGATTTGGGGGACCAACTTGTGCATTGGCTTTATGATAGGTGAATGGAAAGTTACCTTTTCCATTCTATAGCTAACAGGCCAGTTCGATTGGAGAAGAGTACAATAAAATGCCTGTTGAATTGAAATAAGACTGCTCTTGTTTCCTGTGTGTAAGTCTTAGCTTCCTAATTAGGCCCTGAGATCCCTGAGGACAAAGCCTGTCTCTTATATGTCTCCCTGTCCCAGTTGCTCTCTCACTCTCTTTCACTCTCGCTATCTCTCCCCTTCCTTCTCCCCCTCCCCTGTCTTTTTCTCCACCCTGCCCCCATCTCTCTTTCTCTCCCCATCTCTCTGTCCCTCTCTCCCCCTCTTACCTATATCATTTTAACTGGGACCAAATCAACTTGCTGAGTCAATGTCACATCTCTAGTGGGAAGCAGTTAGGCACCAAATATTGGTGGCTTTTATAAACATTTATTAAGTGCATGTTTTGTACAATGCCCTGTGATATAGGTAGTGTGGTAAGCAAAGATGAATAGAACTGTAATCTCACTTTCATGAAGTTTGCCATCTAGAAGAGGGGCCCGCAAGGCAACTTCAACTAAGTAAAATACAAAACTGTACAGAATCCTTACATTAGAGAGGAGCAAACCAAGTGTTATGTGAAGTCTTAGTGGGAAATAATTGCTCCTAACTATGGGGAACAGGATAGGCTTTGTGAAAGAGTTGGACCCCAAAACCTGGAAAGGATTAGAATAGTCAGAGATGAATAGGGGAGAGCATACACTCCAGCTTTAGAGTATAAACAAAGGTCCAGGGGTGGGAAAGTATAGAGGACCAAGCAAGTACTAAATTCACATTAGAAATAATAGGGCAATTTGAAGAGAGAGATAAGCCAATCGATTAATCTAGGAAGGAGGGAGGCAGAGAGAGAGAGAGAGAGAGAGAGAGAGAGAGAGAGAGAGAGAGAGAGAGAGAGAGAGAGCCAGAGCCAAAGTTAGATCATTAGAAATGTTTTAGAGTGCAATATGGCAAGGACATACAGGGGGCTTGCTTCCTTCACAGAACTTCTTCTCCCTTTCCTCTTCTCACCACAACTCTCTCATTAACTCCCTTGTCAGTCTGTCTGTAGCCACACTATTTTCATCTCGGGCCCCTAGAATTTCCCCTCCTGTCAGGGGCCCCTTGGGAATCAGAGGAAATCATGTGAAATTGAGACTATCTTGAGTGAGGTGGAAAGGAAAGGCTCATCATGATTCAGCACCAAGTGAAACTGAGTTCAGTTTCTGTCTTGGTGGGGTGGTGGTGGCAGGAACTCTAGAAGAGTGGAGACTTCCCATTGGCCATGAGGGGCTGTGTAATATAGTTGTAGGAAGAAGGAGCTTGGAGGTTGAGCCTAACTGCTTCCCACTAGAGATGTGACATTGACTCAGCAAGTTGATGTTATATCTCTGCCCCTCAGTTTCCTTCTTTTCTAGAATGGGGGTATTACTTCCTATACTGATTCCCTCACAGGATTATTATCAAGTATAGTATGTGATGATGTCTAGGAATGTTCTATAAACTATAAATGGATTGCTTTATTCATTTTTTCTTCCATATCTCCCTCTAGATCTTTAATAAAAGGATAACAGGGGAGGTATGGGAAGGAGAAGAAACAGGAGAGTTGAGACTTGACTACTTATTTAGTTGCTTCCTCTCTTTTCTTTGAAACTTTCTGGTGGCAATCATTTGTCTGTTACAAATAGGCCAAAAATCTTTTTTTTTTAATTAAAAAAATTTTTTTACCATGGTTACATGATTCGTATTGTCTCCCTCCCCTCTCCCTCATGGAGTTGACAAGCAATTCCACTGGGCTATCTATGTATATTATCCCTCAAATCCTACTTCCATATTATTCATTTTTGTAATAGAGACATCTTCTAAAACCCCAATCCCAAATCATATACCCATATAAACAAGTGGTAAATCATATGTTTTTCTTCTGTGTTTCTACTCCAACAGTTCTTTCTCTAAATGTGAATAGCATTCTTTCTCATAAGTCTCTTAGAATTGTGAATAGCATTCTTTCTCATAAGTCTCTTAGAATTGTCCTGGATCATTGCATTGCTTTTAGTAGCAAAATCTATTACCTACAAATAGCCCAAGAATCTTAAAAGACACTGAGAATAAATGGAGCAAGAAGACCTTAGCAAGAGGTTAGCACTTTCCTATTTCTTACTGACCTTTGACTGCAGAACTAAACTTTTCTTCTTTTCTAATGACTCCCCATTAACTCTACACATTCTTCTAGAATTTTTTTAAAAGAAAAGAATTGGGTCTACAAAAAATAGGTCATTGATCTTGACGTCAATTCTTGGGGAGATTCTAGAATAGATTACTGAAGGAATGGTTAGTGAGCATCCAGAAAAGGAAGCAGTGATTACACAGAGCCAGAACGGCTTTCATCCAGAACAGATCATGAAGAGATGAATCTTACTTCCTTTTCTGACAGGGTAAAAAAAGTGGCCCATGAGTGGAATGCTACAGATATAGTTTACCTAGATTTTTGAACATAATGTTTGATAAGCATTTCACGCTATTCTTTAGAAGGTGTGGAAAGGTTTGAACTAGGTGAAAATTCAATTAGATAATAAAAGTAATAACAGCTACTATTTATATAAAGTGCTTTAAAGTATACAAAACATTTTAGAAATATTATTTCATTTTTTCTCTCACAACAACTCTGGGAGGTAGATGCCATTATTATTCCCATTTTATAGATGAGGAAATTGAGGTAGACAGAAGTCAAGTCATACAACTAGTTATTTGGTTGGTGGTGGTGGGATCTGAACTTAGGCCTTCCTAACTCCAGGTCTAGAGTTTTATCTGCTAGGCTACCTAGCTATCAGTTAGATGGATTTGGAACTGTTTGAATGAGTAGATTCAGAGTAGTTGTAATGGTTCAGTGTCAGCTCTAGAAGGATGTCTCCAATAGAAGTACATGGAGACCTGTTCTGAGTCCTCAACTATTTTTTTCCTCCCCTGATCATTGATTTGTATTAAGTCATAGGTGACATCCTCTCACATCTGCAGGTGACACAAAGCTGGAAGGCATAACTGAGTAACACAATTAGGATCTAAAAAGATCTTGACAGGCAAGACCATTGAACTGAATCTAATAAGGAGAAATTCGATGCGGATACGGTTCCACTCGTTGCTCCTATTCTTGACCTATGGGGCCAGGCAGAACAAATATAATCTCTTACTCACAGGATGAGCATTCAGGTTTTTTAAACTTGAAGTTTTTTTGTTTTTAATCAATGTTACAAATACAGTATTGGAGATGAATGGTAAGATGGAAGTTTGAAAAAGATCTGGAGGTTCTGGTGGTCCACCAATTCAGTAGTCCACAGTATCATAAAGGATACTTAGCTCTTGGGCCACACTGAGAGGTAGGGCTTCCAGGAATAGGGAAGTGATGGTCCTGCTGTGCCTGGTCAGAACACATCTGGACTGTTGTTTCCGTTCTAGGAGAAAGTATAGATATGACATTGATAAACTGGAGAGTGCCCAAAGGAGGGCAATCAAGATGGTGAAGGTGCCATGTTATTAGGATCCTTTGAAGGAACTGAAAGAATGGTGTTTAGTCTGGAAAAGCAAAACTGAGGGGGTAGGGAGAGGAAGGGAAGTGAATGACATGCTGACTCTCATGTGGATCAGGGATTCGACTTGTTCCATTTGGTCTGGGAGGACAGAACCAGGAACAATGGGGAGGAATTGCCAAGAGGAAAATTTAGGCCTGAAGTCAGGAAATAATTCCTAATAGTTCAAGTTGTCTTAAAGGTGGAGTGGGCAGCACAGGAGGTTATCAAATGGGCTTCCCCTCTCTGGTGGTCTTCTGGCTGAATATGGTAGACCATTTCATGTTACAGTGGGGATTACTTTTGGGGTATGAGTTAAGACTGTCTGGCCTGTGGAGTCCCTTCCAGTTCTGTGACTCTGGACTTTACCTCACTAATCCCTAACTATTATTAGAAACATGATTGTAATTATGTTACCCCAGCTCTCCTCCTTGTCCCAGAGCCCCTCAGTTGTTTCTTTAAGAGAATATGGAAGGAAGCCACTTAGCCTAGAATTGAAGGCCCTCTGAATTCTGGAGTCAATTGAGAAAACTGAGGCCTAGAAAGGAAGATGAATTGTCCAAGGTCATTCAACAAATTACTAGAAGAATCAGGAAAAGAACCTAGAATTTCCTGTCCTTCTGTAGTATTGTTTATCATTATCATGACAGTTTTGGGTAATGAATAGAGAGAGCTGGCCTCAGAATCTGGAAGGCCTATGTTCTAATCCTGCTTCTGATTTCTCTTCATATATTCTACACCAGTGGGTCAAACTCATAGAAATGTGTGTGTATGTATGTGTGTGTGTGTGTGTGTGTGTGTGTGTGTGTATGTGAGAGAGAGAGAGAGACAGAGGCAGAGACAGTGAGGCAGAAAGAGAGACAGAGAGAAGGGGTGGGTGGGAGGGAAGAAGAGGCTAGACCAGACTTCAAAATCTCTCTGTGAGTATATATTGATTCAGAAAATCACATTTTAACATTACCTATGTTTCTTGTAATTTTATTTTATTAAATATTTCCTAAATATGCTTTAATCAGGTTCAGTCTACACTCAGGAGTACAGTGGACCACAATTGGCCTGTGAGCTGTGCGTTTTGACATTTCTGTTCTCCAATTCCCGCTCTTGCCTATTTTTGTGTATTTGCTCATATTGAGGGCAGAATATGTTGTCGTTCAGTTGTTTTTGGTTGTGTTTGACTCTTCATAAGTCTATTTGGAATTTTCTTGGCAAAGATACTGGAGTGGTTTGCCATTTCCTTCTTCAGTTCATTTTACAGATGAGGAAAATGAGGCAAACAGGCCTAAACAGCTTGCCCAGGGTGACACAGCTAGTAAGTGTTTGAGGCCAGATTTGAATTCAGATCTTCTTGACTTCAGGTCCCATGCTCTAGGTAGTATAATGAAAGAAATACCGGAATTAGAGTGAGGAGCCTTGGCTTCAAGTCTCAGCTTTGACAGCTAATGTTCACTTTGTGACTTTGGGCAATTAGCTATTAGTCTTAAGTCACTGTTCTCCACTGATAGATGGTGTTCCTCTCTGGGAAGTTCCCAAAACTAATGAAATAACGAGCTAAACAAAATAAAATTAGTTATCATAACATTAATAATTTTAATAGTCTTATTGTAATTTCCTAATTGCAGTGTGACTCTGGGTTTTCAAATGTGATTCTAGGAGAACTCAAGATCTAGGTAGGTTTTTTCAGGCTGTTTACAGAGGCCAGCAAAGAATTGCATTTTTACTCCCTGAGGATTATTCTAGCTAAAGTTTGGAGAGCCTTGGTACTAGGATGGCTACAGTTGGGAATGACTCTTTTGACCTCAACAGCTCTTGGGGACCACCTGCTAAGTTAAAGGAGTTGGGATCTCTGTTGGGGAAGAGTACTCATGCCAGCAAAATACAGAGCCTTGAAATAAAAATAGTATTTCACACTTCATATTTATATAATCCTTTATGATTTATAGCACTTTCCACCCCAATCATGTCACAAAGCAGTGCAGGGAATGGAGTTTGAAACTGAAATGAAGAGACTTGCCCTAGATCACATAACTATGTCCAAATCAAGATTTGAACCCAGGTTTTTTGATGTCAAGTTTAGATTTGCCACTCTAGCATATCAATTGGACCACATTGTTCTTTGTAAAACCCAAGGAAGAGCCCCTCTGATTTGATTGTCCCAGTTGACAAGAGGAGAAGGGGTGGAGGGCAGCCTGCGTTGGTGGATCCACTGGGATGATGGAGGTTAATGCTCACCATGTACTGAATAGGAGTTGAGAGAGAGGATGTTTGTGGGTGGGCAAGAGTGCTCCAGGGACAGGGAGCAGTCTGGTTTTCCAGATGGGAGAGTAGAGATACAGAAGGGAACAGACTGAATGAAACAGATGAATGGGAAACATGGCTTTTGGACAGACATCTTCAAATAGTAGGAGCCAGAAGGAAGAAGCCCTCTTCTGGGGTGAGGTAGAAACTGAGAACATAGTTCAAGGAAAATACCATTTTCATCATATCTTTCCTCCTGCTCAGAAACTATCTATGACTCCCCATTGTCTACATAGAGTCCAGACTTAGTCTGCCGTACAAAGCTTTCCAGAGTCTATCTCTAAACTTCAGCCTCAGCCTTATCTTTCGCTACTCCCTTAAATACTCCCACTTATGCTTGTCAAAGTGATCTCCAAGCCTATCACACACCCTGCCTGTTACTTCCTCTGTATCTTTGCTCACTCTGTTTTGCCCTTACTGGAAACATCTTTGCTCATCACCTACTTAAATCCTTCAGGGACCACTAGGAACTCTTCCACGATAAGTTGGCCTGTTGGAATCTGGAGTTAAAAGAACTCTAGATTGAATCACATGAAGAGATTGGATGAGGTGATTCTCTTGGGAATTTTCCAGCTCTCTATTCTGTGATCCATTGAACCTTTTCTGAGGAACTCAAGGCCCTGACTTCTTTGGATAACTGAGTTTATACCATTTGTTGTACCTTCTCTTCTATATTGTTTAATATTCCCCGTGTTAGTCAAATTTCCCAGCTAAGCCATTGTTGCCAGGATAAAAGCAGGGACCAAATCCTGACAACTTTTCCTTTCTAATGACTTTTGGATCCATCCACTGCTTTTGGCCTCTCAATCACCACCCTTGCTCTCAGGCCCTTATTATCTTCTGTTCAACCTAAGTTTTTTTGTGGTGGTTGTTGTTGTTTTGGCAGTGGGAAGGAGTGGGAAATAGTGTTGGAGAGTCTCATCTTTTAGCGCTGGAAGGAACCTTAGAGAAAATGTGGCCCAACCTCTTCATTTTACAGATGGGGAAACTGAGACCCAGGGAAGGAAGATAACTTAACCATGGTGACCTAGCTATTTAGAGTCAGAGGCATGCCTAAAACTCCTGACACCTAGTTCACTTCACCTTATCATTACTGCCTATGGTCTCTTTCCTGCCTTCCCCCTCCCAATTCCTCACACCTATCCATCCTACAGATGAAACTTTCCAAAGCCCAACTTATATCACTACATTCCCTCATTCAAAAACTGTCTATGTCTCTCCATTGCTTAAAGGACAAAGCCTGAACTCAGTCTGGCATTCAAGGCTCTCCATAGTCTGACTTTAGCATCATTTCATATCATTCCACATAATCTATAATTCCCACTCTTTCCCAATTTTGTGCATTTTCTCATGTTGAAGTCACAGTAGTGTAGTGGAAAGAGTACTACTGGGCTAGGGATGAGGAGCCCTGGGTTTCAGTTTTGGTTCTGATAGCTAGTCACTTCCCCTCTCTCACAGTCTCTTAATCTATTAAATGGGCTTAACTGTCCTGGTACTTCCTCATGAGGTTGCTGTTCCTCATCTAAGAAAAGAGGAAACAGTTAAAAAAGGGAACACAATTTAGGGTATATTTGGAGGACTGGGTCATTGAATTTTTCTGTCAGGGCAGAAGACTAATGTGGTTGGAAGAGCACTCATGGGCAGTCAGAAACCTGGTCTTAGTTCTATCATTTAATAGCCATGTGATCTGGGCATATCACTTCCCCTTAGATTTATCATCTACAAAATGGGAATAGTAATACTGGTCTTAATGATCTCACAGTGGTGTGGTTGGGATCAGATTGATATGAAACTACTTTGTAAACCATAAAGTCAATACAGCCAGTCAACTGTATTTGTTAAGCACTGACTTTGTGCCAGGCACTGTGTGCTAAGGGATACAGGTAAGGGATTATTATTATTATTATTATTTTTTTTAAACCCTTATCTTCCATCTTGGAATTAATACTATATATTGGTTTTATCCACCGAGCCACCTAGCTCCACCCTAAATTCACTGACTCAGTCTGGGTAAGTCACAACCTCCCCCCGGGGCCTGAATGAGGAAGTTGAACTGTATCATCTATAAGGTCGTATCCAACTCTTACATTCCATATTATGAGGCCCCTGCCAGTTCTGACAACTGTCATCCTATATTGTCTCGGCTTTGGTATTCTTCAGCTCTAAGTCCGGTGGGAAGGGCCGTTCCCCTGGTTTGATAGAAGAGGAATGAGAGAGGGAACCAACCACTAGGTCTCTGATTCTTAGGCTGTTTGTTACCTACTTTTCTCTGCCATGTTGGATGTTATCCAGTGATTGGCTGTTGAGATTTATCTCTTTTGATGGCAAGGTGTGTGTGTGTGTGTGTGTGTGTGTGTGTGTGTATGTAGAAGGTCAAACTGGGATTCTCACAACATGTCACATTCCATCCACTAAGACTAGTTTTAGGGCCTTGCCTGGCATCATGACTGAAGCTCAACTATGATCTTCTAAGGCAGTGATTCCCAAAGTGGGCGCCACCACCCCCTAGTGGGTGCTGCAGTGATCCAGGAGGGGTGGTGATGGCCACAGGTGCATTTGGGGGTGGTGAATAACTGTAAGGGGGTGGTGATAGTATGTGACAAGGGGCGCTAAGTAATATTTTTTTCTGGAAAGGGGGCAGTAGGCCAAAAAAGTTTGGGAACCACTGCTCTAAGGGCTCATGCTGTAGCCTCCATTTCTCTCTGCCACATTATACCATGTGATACATGCCCCTGCTCAGATTTACTTCCTGAGGAACCAACTCATCTGTCACAGGCAACAGATGGTGGGTGAGGTGGGTCTGACTCAGGAGCTTTGGCCACAGGGATGCTTCTGAGAATGATAAAATGTCAGAACTGACTTTTTGTTTAGAAGGAATTTTAGGACCTGGAAAGTCCAAGCTGAAAAGGAACTTAGAACAAAGAAAATGGAATGCCAGAGCTAGAAGAGACTTAGAACATGGAACACAGAGGCTATCTACTGTTAGAGCAGGTACAGACCTCAGTGACTATGTAGTTTAACCCCTTTATTCTA
This sequence comes from Gracilinanus agilis, assembly GCF_016433145.1. Lineage (NCBI taxonomy): Eukaryota > Metazoa > Chordata > Mammalia > Didelphimorphia > Didelphidae > Gracilinanus > Gracilinanus agilis. Next base: position 338,291,438 of record NC_058131.1, on the reverse strand, counting down.
CAGAGGAGATTGCGGTTAAGAGAAGAATAAGTTGTATGTTGAGCTGCCAGAGAGCTGAGTCTAGAATTTTGGTAATTCTGAGCCCAATCAAGGGCTTTTTTTTCCCTTCTGTGTTACTACTTCCCCAGGAAAATGTGAAACTCCTATCTGCTCAACTATGCTGACTGGTCACCCTGTCTGAAATATCTCCCCACTCCAGTCCATCCTGAACTGTTAAACTGATTTTCCTAAAGTCCAAGCCCGACGGTGCCATCCTTACCCGTCCCCCCTCCCCGCCTTCAGTAAACTCCAGTGGCTTCCTATGATCTTTAAGATTAAATATACAAGCCTTTGGCACTCGAGATCTCTATAACCTGGCCCCTTTCGAGCTCTCCAGGCCTCTTAAACCTCACTCCCTGTCTCCTCCCTGTCTCCTCCCATACTTTGTGATCCAGTGTCACTGACTTCCTTGCTCTTCCCTTACACAGGACACTCCATCTCCTGCATTTTCACTGGCTGTTCACTATGCTTGGAATGTTCCCCCCTCCCCATTTTTACCTCTTGACTTCATGTCTCAGCTACAATTTCACCTTCTTCAAAAAGCTTTCATAATCTCCTCTAATGCTAGAGCCTTCCCTCCATGATTATCCCTTAGGTACTTGTCTTTTGCCTCCCCCATTAGATTTTAGGCTTCCCAGGAGTAGGAACTGGCTCTTGCCTTCCTCTGTATCGCCAGGGTTTTGTAACAGGTGCTTAATAAATGCTTGATGACCCAACTCAGCATGCTTCTATGGCATTCCATGTACCTAGTGCTTTGGAGTTCACCAAAGCCTGTTTTGTGCACTGTTTCCCTGAATCCAAGGGATCTGTGTTTAAGCCCTACCTCTGTTACTTCATTACCTTGTGATCACCTTTCTGGGCCTCATTTTCCTCATCTGTAAAATGTGAGGCTTGAGCTAGGTGACATCTAAAGTACCTTGCAATTCTAAGTTTATGATCCTATGAATCCTATAAGGCCTACCTTCAGTGACTATAGATAATTGAGATATTTTTTTTTTCAAAGCTGAGCTAAGGGGATGAGAAAATAGGATGGTGGGGGAGACCCACAATTTGGAGCCCAGACTTCTGATTCAGGTTGTTGAACCTATAGGATTCAGAGATTTGGTTGGGCAGCACCTGGGAGATTGGGAGTCGGGAAAGGAGGCAGCTGAGTGGATTTCCTCTCATCTACTGGAGGCCCTGCACCTGGCTCCTCTGAGAACTGGCTTGCCAAGAGCTAATGGGCACTTGGTGTTTGGGGAATTTCAGGAAACAAGTGAGAACCTGCAGAATGGGCCTGGAGAATGATTTCCCATAGTTTCTTCTCTTCAATAGTGACTGAGATTCTTATTGCTATAGCTTCTTTCTACTCTAAACTCCAGGTATGTTTTCTCAAGGCTTTCTTCTATTTGGGGAAAGAATTTTGGGGGCAATTCCAATGTTTTGAAACTCAGAACCAATTCGATGGCTTTGATTTATAATCTCTTTCTGCCAGAGCTGGAGGGCTCTGGACAAGGCCTCTAGCCTAGTTCCTACCTAAAACAGGAATCTGTGCTATAAAACCTTTGTCAAGTGGTCATCCAGCCTCTTGTTGAACACTTCTGGGACCAGGGAACTCATCACCTCATGAGTCAGTTCATGCTCCTTTAGTTAGCAGTCATCGTTAAGAAAGTTTTTCCCCATACCAATATGTTTCCCATATACTCCTCTCCTTCAGCTTTGGTCCTGGCTCTGCCCTCCAGGGTCAGGCAGAATGAGTCAAAAATATTTCTTCCTCATGCTAGTCTTTCAGATATTTGAACTTCACAATCTGTCTCCTGTTTTCAGTTTCCTCTCTGTCACCAATCCCTCTAGTAATCTACAAAAACTATCCAAAGTGGCTGCTAATGACTGACATCAATCCTCAGATTTGTACCTTCCATACAGGTAGTATAGAGAAACAACAGTAAGTTGTTTCTGTAGAGTACATGATAGTTTACAGAGTTCTTTGCCATCCATTCTCCCAGGCAAGCCTCCTAACAGGTCTATGAGTCGAAGAGGCATGGGACCACCCCCATTTTACAGGTGAAGAAACTGAGACTCAGGCTAAATGATCATATGGGTCCATAAAGCAATCGAGAGGGCAAGCCAGGGCCAGAATTGAAGTAGGTTCATTTTTCTTTGAGTGTGTTTTCTTTTACCCTAGACCAGGGGTCGGCAACCTTTTTGGCCGTGAGAGCCATAAACGCCACATTTTTTAAAATGTAATTTCGTAAGAGCCGTACAGTGCTCACAGTGCGCGCTCCTGTAACAGCGCCTGAAAAAAAATGGACTTTATGGCTCCTGCAGAAAGAGCCATATGTTGCCGACCCCTGCCCTAGACTATGAGGCGGTGATCAATTAAAAGAACCAGGGATGTATTGCCTGGGGAAGATAAGGTGTGGGATGTGGCTTTAAGTCTTTGAGGGACTGTCATGGGGAAGCGGGGTTCGCCTTATTCTACTTAGTCCTGGAAGGCAAAGCCAGGAGTCGTGAGTGGAAGCTTCAGAGAGGTAGATTTAAACTTTTTATAAGAAAAATCTTGCTTATAATTGGAGATTTCAGAAAGTGGAATGGGCCTCCATGAGACTGAGTTCCCTGACAGGAAAGGCCCTTCACCAGAAGCCGGATGACCACTCACCAGGGATAGTGTTCACAGGATTTCAGTACGGGCAAGGATTCTGCCGAGGGGCCTCTGAGGACCCTTCTAGCTCTGACTGAGATTCTGGGATTCTGTCATCTTACTCGGCCCCTGGAGGCTCCACGGTAGAGGCTGCTAGGCAGAGAATCCACCATTGATCTCTTATCCCATTGATTAAGAGGTCTATCTGTCTTTTCTTTATGGGAATATATAGAAAAAGCAGTCAGTCGAGTACTGAGTCCTTCCTGTCAGGGAACTCAAAGTCCTTAGAAGATGTTGCCTCAGTCTGTGTGTGGGGAGAGAGTCATTTCTCCAGCTCAGAGATAGGGAAACTGGGACATCCCAGGGGTATAGGCCTAGCAGCCCTCACAGGCAGTACATAGGAGTGAACCTTGGGTAAAGGAGGGACAGTGTCATAGTCTGCACCCTGGCCACTAGCTTAGGCAAATTGTGACTTTAGGCCACTCGCTTTCTCTCTCTAGGCCTTTGTTTCTTTATAAAGTGGAGCTAGTCATATTTACCATTACCCCCCACCCCATAATGTTGCCAGGTAGGATGTAAAAATCTTAAAGAACCAAATACATTAAACTATTATAAATTATTATTATTATATAACTAGGCAGGGCTGAGGATACAAGACCATTGTCCTGTGGCCCCATCTATCTGGGTGAGTTGTCTGTAAATGCCATACCAGGGTAGGTTCACATTGCTGAGCCAGGTTCATAGAATTGAGAAGAAAACAGATATAGAGCAAAGTAGAACCAGGAGAACAATTTATTTGGTAATGACAACAACTAAAAAGGCAAACAACTCTGAACTTTGATCAATACTATAACTCGGCAGTATCAGGCATGCAGAAGAAGATGTCGCATAACACTCCCAAGAACAACAGACATTCCTGGAAACCAGATCAAAGTGTAATTGGGAAACAGATAACAAAATAAATGAAAACAACAATAAAACATATTAATATGTTTTTCATGTCAAAAGATGTCCCACAGGGGGCAGCTGGGTAGCTCAGTGGATTGAGAGTCAGGCCTAGAGATGGGAGGTCCTAGGTTCAAATCTGGCCTCAGACACTTCCCAGCTGTGTGACCCTGGGCAAGTCACTTGACCCCCATTGCCTACCCTTACCACTTTTCTGCCTTGGAGCCAATTCACAATATTGACTCTAAGACGAAAGGTAAGGGTTTAAAAAAAAAAAAAAAAGATGGCCCACAGGGATTTTTGTGTGATTTAGTGGTTCCCATTTCTTTTTGATAATTAAAAAAAAAAAACCAAACCCTTACCTTCTGAATTTAGAGTCAGTGCTAAGAATCAGTTCCAAGGCAGAAGAGCAATAAAGGCAGTTGGGGTTAAGTGACTAGCCCCATGTCACCCACCTAGCAAATGTCTGAAGTCAGATTTGAACCCAGGATCTCCTGTTTCTAGACCTGGCTCCCTCTATCCACTGAGCCACCTAGCTGCCCTTTGATTTGAATTTGACACCCCTGCAAGTAACCAACTGTGACCCTAGATATCAGATGATGAAACTGTTCCCTACCTCTGACAAAAGTGGTGGACTCAAGATTCAGAATGGGACAGGCATTTCTGGTAATGACCAGTGGGAGATTTTTTTTTTTTTTTGCTTGACTCTGCTTATTTGTTATGAGGTTTTCTTTTTTTTTTTTTAAATGGGGGGATGGAGAGAAGAAGAAGAAAACATTTTAAATGATTGTTAATTTAAAAGGATATTTTTAATGGCAAAAAATTACTGGAAGAGAATTTTAAGATTAAACTTAATTTTCTAGATAGGTGAAACTAAGGCCCAGAGACAGAAAATGATTTGCTCAAGGTCACATATGCTGTGAATAATAAAAGTGGGTCTCAAGCCAGGTTCTCTAACTCCATCCGCATCTAGTCTTCCTTTTATTGGGCCTTGCCACTTCTGAAATAGAGGCTGAAGTTGTTTTAGATCAGCTGGGTACTGGTTCTCAAAGCAAGGTAAGCTGCTGGTCAGAGCCCAGAGAGACAAAAATAACTGGAGAGTAAAGGAAAGGGAAGGCTTCAGAGGGACACAGAAAGCAGGATATCAGTAGTACTGGATGGGCGAGAACAAAGCCAAAAGGGAGCCTGGTGCCCCACAGCCTTGAAGGGAGAGAAAAACCGTGTTACTGAGTAGTTAAAAACATTCCTTCTTTTAGTTGAGAGAGAGGGGCCAGGACTGATAAGGGAAGAATAACAATTGTCATTTGGGGTTTTTTAAACTTTATTTTTGGATTCAGACCTATGATTGCATCTGTGTAGTCCTGGTATAAAAACTCCCGTCACCATTGCAGGTCAGCAACTCACCTGAAATTTATGGGCTTAGAGAGTTGTTTGGGGCCCTGAAAGGTACAGTGAATTGCCCAGGGCCACACAGAAGGGAAGCATCACAGGTGGGACAATAACATTCCTGACTCCCAAGTCCATCATTTCTTCCAATACACTGTGAATGTGATGGGAGAATCAGCAATGGTTTTCTAAGGTTCAAAGTTCTTTATCTGGGATTCTCAAGGCCCTCCACAATTTGGCACCGCCACACTTTCCTGCTTTATCTTATATTAGTCTCCTCAGGTACCTTATTTTGTAACCAAACTGGATGCTTTCTCAGCCACCAGCCATCTCTTTCCAATGCCTGCTAGGTCCTTCCTTCTCTGCCTGCTGAATTATTTCTTATCTTCAAAAGCCCATTTTGCCAAAAGGAACTGGGTTCAAATTTGACTAAGATGCTTCCTAGCTCTGTGACCCTTGGCAAGTTACTTAACCCAACTGCCTAGCCCTAACTGCTCTTCTGCCTTAGAATCAACACTTAATATAGATTCTAAGGCAGAAGGTAAGGATTAAAAAAAAAAGTTCATTTCAAATACTAATTTTATGAATTCCCACCCCCCCGCCCCACCCCCCACCACCACCACCGGCCCTCCAATGTTCTCCCTCAGAGCTCACATGGCTCTTTCTTGTTTTATAATTCTTTAATGCCCGGTATCAGGTAGTGTTTGTATCCTAGTTATTTGTGTTTGTGTTTTATCCTCTTATTAGAATAAAAGCTGCTTCAGGGCTGGGCTGTGGCTAATCTAAAAACTCTGTTTCTCCCAGCACTTAACACAGTTCTGGACACACTGGAGGTACTTCATAAATATTTGTAGTAACAACTACTGCCCCCTTCATCCCTAAAAAGCATGGCATCATGTAACCTAAGGATAGGTGGCTTCTTGATTGGCTAAATGTCCAGGAGGCTGTGGAACAAATGGACTCCATCCAGAACACCTAGCTGGAACTAAACCCAAACCCCTGGGTGAGAGAGATTGGGAAATTTTGGGGTAAAGCCAGAGTGGAGTAAAGAATTATGTTTGAGGACAAGGCTATGTGAGCTGCCATGTGAGCCTGCAGAATTTTGGCAGGGTTAAAAACTTGGCCCATGGTTTTTTTTAATTAATCTAGTAAGCTTGAAAGGAAGTGACCTAGTCTGTGGTGAAGAGATCATTTTTTAAAAAATTTGTTTAAATTGTTGGTTTTTGTTTTTTAGACAATAGTCATCTTCATTTACCATTTTTCCTTCCCTACTGAACTCCTTTCTTAAAATTGAAACAGAAAAGCATAAGGTAAGCCAGCAAACACAGCAATCGTATCATAGCCCCTGCCTTTTTACAGAGAAGAGGGTATAGGTATACTTCTTTAGCTCTAGAACCACAATTTCTCATTATAATTATTCATCAGAATTTGGCTTCTTTTTAGTGTTCTAATTTACATTGTTGTAGGCATTATCTAAACTGTACTCTTGGTTCTGCTTTCTTCACTGTATCACTTCACATAGTTCATCCCGTGTTTCTCTAATTCTTGATTTTCATGGTTTCTTACAGCACAGTAATATTCCATTACATTAATATAATGTGTTTCACTTTTTCCCAGTTGATGGATGCCCATTTTATTAACAGGGATTTTTTGTTGTTTTTTTGTTTAGCTAGTTGAGTAGACCTTCCCTCTCTATCTTTAGTAAACTTTCCCCTTTTTCCCCCCAGGGTATAATTTCTGAAATTATATTTTTCCTTTTATAAGTCATAAATAGAGATCTTCAATTAACTTCAAATTGTCTCTGCTGTGGCATGCTGGGACATGGGCATCTGATGGTGTTGGCATTTGCATATAGAGATCCTTGACTCATAGAAAGTATAATTTAGGGCATCAAACAATAAGCTTCTCCCTAGGAGAGGGGGCAAGCTTGAGAATTTAGAGGCAGGTGTAAGTTCCTGGCTCTAAGCTGTTGTTTAATAGAGTGGGAAGAACTAGGAGTCAGGGGATCTGGGTTCAAATTATAACTTAAAACTACTGACTATTTGACCATGGACAAGACCTTTGTCCACTTTGAACCTGTTTTCTTTAAAGCAAAGGAGTTGGATCAGATGATCTCTAAAGTCCCTCCTGGCTTTCAAATTCTATGTCCTAAGGACACTTCTAGCTTTGGAATTCTGTCTTCCATGGTTTTTTCCATCTCTGACATATTCTAGGTTCTGAAGTCTTTCCCAGCTCTGACTATGTTGTCAGTTCCAGAGGCTCTTGTAGCTCTGAAATTGTCTATTTAATTTGTAATGAATGCTAAGAGAATACATATTCATTCATTCAATCATTTATTGGCCTCTTCCTCTCTTCTGCAGTTTGGACCATGGGGAGTAGCAAAAGCAAACCCAAAGACCTCAGTCAGAGACGTCGAAGCCTGGAACCCACCGAGAATGTCCTCCACAGTGGTTTCCCTCTCTCTCAGACCCCCATCAAGGCATCTGTACCTGATCCCCACCGTACTCCCAACCCACCCTTTGGGACCACAGCACCTGAGCCAAAGCTCTTTGGGGGCTTCAACACATCAGACACAGTCACCTCCCCACAGCGCTCAGGGCCTCTGGCAGGTGAGAAGAGAGCCTTGGATTTGGGGGATTTTGGTCCTGGTTGCCCTTGGGATTTGGGACACTGGAGTTTACTTGCCCCAAATTTGGTCATGGACTCACTGTTTCACCTGGGAGTTTCTCTCACCTACTCAGTTCCAGAAAAGGGGCCAAGAAGAGCCTTGTCTAAGCTGAGAGGAAATAGTTTATATATAAAAGCAGGATGATTTGAGAGATTTCAAGCCAGAGGATCTTGAATGGAGACTTGGTCCCGCTTCTGCATGACCCTGAACAAGTCATATGACTTCTTAGGGCACCAATTTTTCCTACATGAAGAGGAGGGCCTTGGTGATCTCTAGGGTCCCTTATAGCACTATACCTAACAATGATAATAATAATTAGCACTCATATATCACTTTAAGTGCTTCATAAATATCTAATTTCACTCTCATGGCTTTATTATTATTATCTCCAGATTGCAGATGAGGGAACTGAGGCAAAAAGAAGTAAAGCAACTTATACAGGATCACAGGACTGGGAAGTATCTGAGGCCAGATTTGTACTAAGGTCTTTTTGACTCAAAGTCTAGTGCTCTATCCACTGTGCCATCTGGCTATGTTCTAAATCCTGTGATTGAGTGAGAGGAACTGGGAAGAGTCTTTTGTCCTCAAATGTCTCCATTACTATAATAGTGCCTAAAATTCTGCCATTAGAAATTTCTTTTTTTGGATTTAGAATATTTCTTCCTTGACTCTCCTATTTAAATGCAGCTTTCCCTGAAAGGGGGGATAGTTGAGGGAGAGGCATTAGGGAGTGGGATAGGGAATATGTCCTGGGGAATGGGGAGGGAAAGATAGAAGGCAGCAAGGTGAGAAAGTTTCTTATTAGGGTACCTTTGCTGTCTTATTTATGATTTTGCCTAGGGTCAGTGTTAGGATCAAGGGAAGGAGCTACAATTTATAGGTCTGTGACCCTTCCCGCCTCTCAGACCTTTTGGAAAGTTTTTAGTCCTTTTTTGATACCCTGCCCCATTGGGGCTGCAGCATTGCAGTGAGAGCAGAGAAGGAGGAAGGGATGACAGCTCCCAGATTCCCACAGCCACACTAGCTCTTGGCCTTCCTGCCACTACTTCATCCTGAGGCTAGTTTTAGACAAAATCATGACTGAGGGAGCTTATACATAAGAGAGCTGGAATTTAAACCCAGGTCTCCTGTCTCCAAGTGCAGAGCACATTGCAATACTCCATACTGCTTTTAAAATTACTGGAGGATCCACGTGGTGTAGTGGAAAGATGGATGTTGAAGCCAGACATTGGGGTTTGAGTCCAGGCTCTAATGCTTATTTAGTAGCCATGAGAACCTGGGCAAGTCAGTTTATTTCTCTTAAGGTTCAGCTTATTTGTTCTTGTTGTTCTTTTAAAAAATTTAGAATGAAGGGAAGAAATGGTTTTAAATAATTTTTAGAAAGGAACTCTGGAGCATTGTAGAGAAAACTGGCCTTAGAGTTAGGAACACCTGAGTTCAAATCATGTCTCTGAAAACTACTGGCTATGTGACCCTAGACACCAGTCCCAAGTAGCACCATGGATAGATAGGGTTAGGAAGATTCCTCTTTTTGAGTTCAAATCTAGCCTGAGATATTTCCTAGCAACATGACCCTGGGCAAGGCACTTAACTCTATTTGCCTCAGTTTCCTTATCTGTCAAATGAGCTGGAAAAGGAAATGGCAAATCACTCCAGTATTTTTGCTAAGAAAATCCTCAAAAGGAGTCAGAAAGAGTCAGATGCTTTCTAGCTGTGTGACCCTGGACAAGTTACTTAACCCTATTTGATTCAGTTTCCTCATCTATAAAATGAACTGGAAAAGGAAATGGAAAACCTCTCCAGTATCTTTGCCAGGAGAACCCCAAATGGGGTTATGAAGAGTAGGACTTGACTGAACATGCCTGAACCATCACCACTAGCACCACCACTAGAGCCACAACAACAAAGCCCCCAGGGCTTTTCTGTCCCTTTCTAAGACTCGGTTGTAGAGCAAGTGTTGATCCGAACTGGTAAAAGGAGTTCTCTCACTGTCTAAACTTTCTTTGCCAATGAAACCAGCGGCCTGAACCAAAACAAACAAACAAATAAATAAAGTTAGCGAAATGATAAGCCATCATTTCCTCTTTCTTTATGTCCCCTTTTTATTCCTTCTTTTTTTAAAGATTAGTTGCTGTTAGCATTTTTTCCATATACATATATTGTTCTGACTGATTTCTATCACTTTGTAGTCTCCATTTGTGCCATTTTTAGGGATGCCTCAGTTTCTTCTTCTGAAAAACATAAAATAGCATTTGTACTATTTGCTTCTCGGAGGCATTTTGAGGGAAGCACTTTGCATACTCTAAGGTTGTGTGGAAATGGAAACTCTTCTCAAAAGAATTTCTGTCCTTGTCCTTATTCCTTTTGTTTAGTCTTTGAAAGGTTGTCTCAGTCTCTTTTGAACATTCTCCTTCTGTGCCATATTGAGGCTAGAACTGCTTCACTTTGGAGCCTGAGGCCTAGCTTTAGTTTCACCTGGACCAGGAAGTGGTTCTTAGCTGGTGCTTCCTGAAGAGACAGTCCCTGAGGACCCCAGACTGACATGGAGTGACTGCATCCACTTGGCCTGCAGCCCCTGACATGCTCTCTTGTCTCTGCTGCAGGTGGGGTGACCACTTTCGTGGCCCTATATGACTATGAATCCCGCACTGAGACAGATCTGTCCTTCAAGAAGGGAGAACGCCTGCAGATAGTCAACAACACGTGAGTGTCTCCTTCTCTTGCTCCCCTCAACTCTTCTGAGTCCCCTTTGGGAGGTGGGGGGGGTGTCCAGGGTTCTCCTGGCATCTCAGATATCAGTAACCCCCAATGCAGACAAGCTTAGCTGTTGTTTCCTTTTCTTCTGGGGCCCTATACCTGATTATTACATGGGGATGACTTTTTTGTCTAGGCTGGGATTTCAGGGCATCAGAAACTTTGGTTGTGGCTTGTGCATGAATTGTAAAGGAAGGCTTAGGGGTTGGTTGTAGCCCTGAGATGCTCTGGACTTGGCTCCCATATGCCCTAACCAGGAGATGTAGCTGATAAAGGATCCCAGAGAATGGAGGGTTGGATGGGAAGTGTGGGTGTCAGCAATCTAGCATCGTCTCTGCCTTGGTCTAAAAGGAGCAGCTACAGCTTCTGGCAAAAAGGTCAGGCAGAACTGAGGCTGTAGCCAGATAGGGAGTAGATCTAGGAACCATAGAGGGCCATGGAAGAAATGAAGGGACCCTGGGGCAGTGGAAGGTTCCCCTCTGACCATTTTTCACACAATTCTTTTCTACTTCCCAACTGCCTCCCGACCCAAAAAAGGAGCTTTGGAGCTGTGCTTGCTCTGGCTAAATTTACTCCCTGCTAGGAGCTGGTTCGGGCCAAGAGGAAGCCTCTGGCATTCAATGACAAGAGTCTCTGAAGCTGAGCAGCATCTGTTGGCAATGCAGAACCCACTTTGTGCCCTGACTATAAACTTTTCCACTTACTGAGGATGGGGGTCCCAAATGTCTCAGCCCAGAGTGGGGAGGGCTTGGTGCCAAAGGGCCCACAAGGAAGTCCAGGCCCTGGCCCTGATGAAAGAGACCTGGGACGGGAGGCAGAAGGGAGCAGAACTTAGAATCCTTAGACGGGCAGACTCGAGGGACCTTGTTTCCTGGGAGCCTTCGTCTGCTCTAAGTGACCCACTTTGCTTCCCAACAGCTTCTAACCCTCCACAGTGCTGATCTCAAGCCCTTTCTGTCTCTCTCTCTCCTCTCCTTTGCTACATGCTTGCGCTTAGGAGAAAAGTGGATGTCAGGTGTGTACCTTGCTCTTTTCTCGTCTCTGTTGTGGGTGGCCAGCTGGCCTGTGGGGGAGGCAATTGGTGCTTCTGCTATGGCATTTGCTACTTTGGGAGCGGACCCTGCTGGAGTCTAACTGCTCTTGTGTTTGCATGTGCTTATTCCTTGCTTCATCCAGGTCTGGCATCCCTTTACCCAGGGCAATAGCCTCTCCTATTTGTTTTGCTTGGGCTTGCCCAGCTGCCTTTTTATCTTCTCATCCTTTTTCTTCCTTTTTCTCTTTTCCTCCTCTCTTCCTCTGTGATTCAAGCTGTTTGCATGCATTCTCTATATGTGTCAGCCAGCCCTGGGTGAGGGAGTACCAATGGGGCAATGTCTGCCACATTTCCTGAATAAACCTATCCTAGTTTTTTAATCTGTACATTCTAGATCCTGCCAGTGGCTTGGTCTATGAGCTTCATTCCACCTTTTGGTTCAGCCCCCAGGTGCTACCCAGGGCCTAGCTGTGATGGAAATCTAGTGACATCCACCCATCCATCATCCATCATCCATCCATCCATGTAGCCATCCATTCATTCCTTATTGAACATTTATTTAGCACCTACTATATGCAAGGCTCTGTAGATCCCAAGATGAATAAGGGGCTTATAATTTACCTGAGGACAAGGGGCTCATACCCATACTAGAAAAATTAACTAATTACAACAGGCAGCCTATGCTAATTCCTGAGTGAATGGCAGAGCCAATTTGGAAGAGGGAGACATCGTGCTAGGCAAGGGAGGTCAGGGGAAGCTTCTCTGCAGGAGGTAGGATTTCTTCAGGAATTTAAAAGGTGGTCAGGATTCTACAGTTTTGTGGAGGTATGGGGAGCTATTTGAAACCTAGGGAAACAGCACTGAGGACATAAAGGTGAGAAAACATTCAAAGGGCATTGAGGACATGGACCTGACTGGATAGAAGGTTTTATAGATAAGTTGGGGTCAATAAGGCTAGGGAGGTAGTTTGGGAGGGGAGGTTTTGGAGGACCTTCATTGGTAATCTAAGGAGATTGGGTTTTGGGGGATTGCAGCTAGCAACAGTGTGGCCAAGATGCTGAGGCTGCATTTAAAAAAAAAGTAAATATGTATTAAAAAACACATACCCACACACCAGAATAAGGAAAGTGATAGGCTCTGACCAAGGTAGGCCCAGGGGCATTCCCTGGAGTTCTGTGATGGGTTCTCTCTAGGAATGACATTGACTTGCTGGGGTATGGACTAAGGCTGGGACATGGGATAACAAAGAGACTGGGAAGTATGCATGTATGAGGATCAGTTGAAGGAATCAGAGATACTTATCCTAGAGAAGAGCAGACTGACTCTGGGACAGCTGTTTTCTAGGATTTGAAAGGCCCTCATGGAAGAGGGTTGAATCCACTTGTTCTGCTTGGGCTAGTAACATGAGGAAGATTCAGGGAGGTGGATTTTCTTCATTAGAAGGAAAATATTCTGAACCATCATAAGCACCCCAAAGTATAATGACCTACTTTGAGAAGTAGTGAAGTCCTCCTAACTAGAGGGAGGTCTTTGGGCAGAAACTAGAAGACTGGTAGTTGGGAATGTTCTTGGGATGATTTTGGCTTAGGTATAGGTTGGATGAGAAACCTTCTGAGGTTCTTTGATTCAATTCCTCCTGGCCCTATCCTCCATTAGTAGTAATCCTTATGGTTTTTTCCAAAGGAACTACAGTTTAGCCACTATCCACCCTTACCCCTCTAACATTCCCTTGTCTTTGCCTCCTTATGTGTGACCTCAAACCCAGGGCCATTCTTTACACCAAGAATCCATCCTCACAGAAGCTGGAGCTGATCACAGCAGACAGGCTTCTTGGAAATCACAGGATGGTGGCGAGCTTGCCGCTTTTCCCACTCTTGCTTTCTGTGATTCCCAACTTTGGTTATAGCACAGTTAGCCAAAGTTTCAAAAGCTGCCTCTATTCTTTCCTCATCTCTCAATTCCTGCCTCTTTTTCATCCCCTTCATCCCTTCTCTGCCTTTCTTACAGCTATCACCAAAAGTTTTGCAGTCCCAGATTGCATTTGGAAAAGGAAGTGATTGAATACAAGGAAAATACAATGAAGTCCTGGGGAACCAGCTTCCCATTGGTTGAAAGGCCCTGAATCTCTAGATGGGAATGCTCCATGACCCAGATGTTGAGCTGGGCCTTCAGTCTTACAGATCCCAAGTCTCCAGGACACACTTAGCCCTGACTTAGTAGACAGTACAGTTGGTTATGCAGGTGAGACACAGGAACCTCTATTATAAAATCCAAATCCTCCTTTCTTCAGTGACAAGGAGAATGGAACTGTTGGAGGAATAAAAGATACAGGTAACCATCAAGAAGACTGAGACAGAACAGGATATTAGATTTATAGGTTACCAGCTCAACATGCACATAGAATTAATTGGCCATAACCTGGGTGGTACTAGGAAGCTTTCCCAGCCCCCAAGTATTTCCCCCTCCCAGAAGTCCCAGTGCCTGAAAGGCTAACATTAATGGAATTTGCATTAATTACTTTAGGTAAGAATTGTCCTCTACAGAATACTTTCTCAAAAAGTTCATTCATTCAGGCCCTGAGCCCTTCTCTGGGCAAATATTAGAGCTAGTATTAGTCATTTGAGTGTTCAAGGCTAATAACATAAGACACACCCTCACATCAACTTTGTAATTCATGATATAAAAATAATATATGAAAAGTAATTAAGACAAATTAAATTGGGTAGGAGGAATTAGTAATTAAGGTGGTTTTTACCCTGAAGAAGGAATGCATATGTTAACTTTTTGCTCCTTCTTAATTTTGATGCCCCAGGGCATCATTCCTGTCTTACCACCTTAGCTCAGGGCTCTAGCCAAGAAGAGGCTAAGTCTTGAAATCGTTTTGCCCTGGCCTGCCAAGACTCAAGATCAGGCTACAGTTTGTGGTAGAGATGGGGCAGGCGGGGAGGGGGGATCCTCCGGAATGTTAGTCCTCTGGGCTTTCTTCCTGATTCCCTTTGGGGTTATCTATCCAGGTTCTGACTGAGTCAAGGCCAAATCCCCAGGAGTTGGGACTCTCCATTGTGCTTGAGACTGAAAAGTATGTCTTTATTGCCTTGTGATACCTGGTTGGGCCTTGCTTTGCTTTAAGCATTTGTGTCTCAATGTTCTGGGATCCTCTAACCCCTGCACTCTAGACCTTAATTCCCTTCACTGACAAATTCTCCCTTCTGTTCCTTGTTCCCATAGCCACAGTATCTGACAGCTGGAGCTGGGGACTATTTGCATAGCTTTCTTCTTCCTGTTTCACTAGCAGACACAATTTCTCTCAGTTTTAGTCTTTGAATCACAAGGCCAGGAATAAGCTCTTTTGGGGTTTCCCCATTCTTGTGAGCCCCTTATGGAAGTCCTGTAAGACCCAGGCTCGGCACATATTCATTGCTGGCCTGACAGCTGTTTGGGTTGGGTTTGTACCAAGCAAATGAGTCAGAACCACCTCCCTTCCCCCTCCAAGTTACTTGTTAGACTCATCAGCCCCGATGTCCAATTCTAATTATTTGTTGGCAAGCATGAGTCATACCATCTGATTGTTGGCTTTATAGGGTAAAATGATTCGTCTATTAATGGTTTGGACTTTATATAACTGGAGGTATTGCTTCTGACCCACCATGAGGAAGATCTTCTTGATTTGGCCTCATAGTAAGAGAAAAGGATTGATAGAGAGCTAGCCATACTCTTACCCACTACTACTTTGTGACCAGTTAGCTATGTGGATGAAATTACTGGTCAGGGTTAGGGGTACAGCCTGAGTTAGACCAGTGCTAACCGGACTGGAAAGGCCCTGTGACTTCAACATCAGTAATAGTATACTATGAAATGGGAATGGTGAACATAGGTTGACCATGGGCATTAAATCTGCCAGACTTGATGAATTAAAATAGATGTTTCAGTCTGCAAGATCCTACATCTAGTGCAAATAACAGGCTTTGGGGTTGGCTCTGGATCAGTTGAAGAGTACCCCTTGTGTCATTAGTTTTTTCCTCTGGGCAGCCTCTAGGAATCCTAAGAATACTCCTCTAGGATGCTACCACTTTGGATAGAACAAGTGAAGCCTAAAGAGGAATAGTTGGTATTCCTTTGATTGGAAATCAGCCACCAACTTAGGGCTCCGGACCTTTTAGCCCAGAAATCTCAGAATCAAATAAATTTGCTACAGAATAGAAGCCCTATTGGACTCCATTTGTTCTAGTAAAATAGTTATGGATTAGATAATGGGTTCTTCACCTGGAGTCCTTGAAGAAAAAAAAAATGACACCTTTATTTCCACCAACCTTTAAATAAAAGTTAGCATTTCCTTTAATTATTTAATAAATATTATTCCAAGAAATAGACCATAGGCTTTACCAGATTGCTTAGAGGAGGGCTATGGCACACACACACAAAAAAGATAGAACTTCTAGATTAAAACTTGTTTGAACTACTGTTTGGGAACTGTTTTTACTACATTTTTTGGAATAGAATAGGTCATCTGGTGGATTATTGATTCTCTAGCTTCTTTATTTTTACATTACTCCCCTCGATGCCAAGACAACCCAGTAAATTAGTAGCAGAACCAAGTTAGAAACTGGCCTTTTGACTGCCAGTCTAGGGATCTTTCTACCCATCTACTTCTATGGTAGTGGGCCTTTACCTTCTGAAGGTAGATTTTATATATGTAAACAGCTAAGTCTGATGAATGAGTTGGCTTCTTTCCTCAGATAATGCCATTTATTGCCCCCCAAAAATAGGGCTTTAAAATAGAGACTTGTTTCGTGTGCTTGATTATAAGATTATCATACTAGAAGAAACCTTCGTTATCATCTAGTCCAACCCCTTATTGTATGGATGAGAAAACAGAGACTCAATGAGGCTGAAGGATTTGCCGAAGCTTACACAGCTGAGTGGGATTTGAACCAAAGTTCAAACCCTCTCATTCCAAGTTCTGCACTCTTCAGTTCTCCACCTGGCTCCAAACACCATTCCCAAAGAAGAAACCGATTTGGAGCAATAATTAACTTATTGAAATAAGTGTTCAGCCTTCTGAGGGGGCAGCGTGGAAGAAGACAACACCCCTTTGGTGTGTGTGTATATGTTGAAAAATGTCTCAGTATTCTGTAGCAGTACTTCAGACACATGAAGGCCTGGCCTTGGGCAAAGCCAACTTCCTCTATTAGAATTTCCCAGGCCTGGGCTCAGTGAGCACAAAAACCTCACACCTGGATATATTTCCTTGCCCAGGCCTGGTAAGACAACTCCTAAATCATACTGGATTGGTGAGTCTGAATGTAGGTATGCTTCTCCTTTGTGACCTCCACCCCGTCCCCCATCAGCCTGATACACTCGTTCCCTCCCTCCATCCCCACCCCCAGCCTTGGTATTCTAAAAATGCTTAGGGGCTGACTCATTGGGGGCCAACCAAGGGTAGGCCTTAAATTCCAAGCTGGAGGCCCAGCGCCAGAGACTGGCTCAGACCAGACTCTTGACCATCACTCCGTTTGGGAGGGGCCGAGCGGGACAGATCTGCTTCCTAGCATTTGTGCTCTTTCCATGGCTCAGCTTGCCTGGGTTTGAGACCGCTGGGCTGGCGAGAGCATCCATCCTTCGTGTTCTAAGCTCTACCATCTGCATATGTGTTTGTTTATTCCTAGTAAGACGTAAACTCCTTGAGGTCAGGCAGTGTTTTGTCGTTGTCTTTGTGTTCCCAGCATCTAGCCCCATGCCCAGGTACATAGAAGGTGCTTAATAAATACTTGTTGACTTGAATCTCTCTCCTCCTCTCATCTCTAGGCCTCATGTTTTCCATATAAAAATGGGAATGGTTACATCGCCTCCATTTCTATTTCATAGGGATTTAGTGACAGAACTCATGCATACACCCATGCATTTGCATATTTGTATGTGTTCATGTATATATACATGCATGTGTATATATACACCCACACGTATATGTATGTGCACAAATATATCTATAGCTATGTATAGATATCTATCACTGGAGCAAAATCCTACTTCAGATACCCTTGGGACACGAGATGTTCACAACATTTGTGGTATAGGAGCACTGGATTAGGACCTGGGAGACCTGAATTTCAATTTCAGTATCACTATCTTGTTTGGCCTTGGACAAGTCATTTTACTTTTCTGGGCCTCAGTTTCCCTTTTGGCTTTCCCGAGCCCGGAGGGGAGTTGTGAGGATCCAAAGAGATATGAAAATGCCTTTTACACTATAAAGCTCTGTACTAGTAATTTCATGAAAATTGTAGAACTAAAAGGGCTCTGGGAGCGTAGAATTCCAGGGCTGAGAGGGCCATGGGAGGCTCAAAACTAGAAAAGACCTCAGAAACCATGTAATCCAACTCCCAGACCCAGAGAGGACTTCCTTGAGAAGGAGGGAGAGAAGTGACTCCATATTCTTTCTTTTCTTTCTTATTTCTTTTTTTAAAACCCTTCCCTTCTGTCTTAGAATCGATACTGTATATTGCTTCTAAGGCAGTAAGGATCAGGGTTAAGTGACTTGCCCAGGGTCTCACAGATGTCACTATTTCTTTATCTAGACCCTGATTCCAACCCTCCCTCCAGCTGGTTTCCCAGCTCCTTTAGAGCAAGCTTGAGCATCCGTGCCCTGGGCCTCTGCCATTCTCTCCTTCCCTGTCTGTGGGCTACCTGTGCTTCTTTTGGTTGCTTGTGCTGTGTGCTGGCCTCTGGCAGGCGATGAAGCTTTGGGCTGTTTCTCCTTCTGCCCCCCTTTGCTATCCCATCATCATCATTTGCTTCTTTTCTTTTTCTGTTCTTCCTTTTTTCCTTCCTCCTGCTCCCCTGTTGTCTATCGGGATTCCCTGTGCTCCAGCCAGACCTGGTTCACATTCAGATGGCTCCAAAGGTATTTCTCTCCTCTCCCTTCTCACCCCCATCCTGGGGAACCGCCTTCCAGGGCTCCTGGCTGGGGCTGGGCTGGGCCAGGGCCAGGGCCAGGGCCGGGGCTGGGGCAACAGCCAGGCCACGGCATCACCCTCCTCTCACCCTGGAGAGCGCCGGGCAAAGGGCAGAGGCCGGATTTGCCGGGTAAACTAGCAACCTGCAGAGTGAACCCGCTTCAGCGCCGGCTGGTCTCTGATGGGGGAGAGGCCTGTGCCCAAGGGGTGAGCCTCGCTCTGGGCAGAGCGGGGCAGGCCTGTGTGATGAGTCACAGCCTTTGAGTAGGTATAGGACAAAGCAGGGGGTGGAAGGCCTAGATCACGGCATCCTCTTGTTTTTAGGCTCTCTTTCCTCCCCTGGGCATGGGGGTAGAGTGGATACGATGCTGGGCAGGGAGTCAGAAAGGCCTGGGTTCAAATCCTGCCTCAGATACTTCAGAGCAGCATGACCATGGCAAGCTTCAGTTTCCTTATCTGTATATAATAATAGCAACGACGTATCCAGGTCGGTGAGGCGCCAGTGGGAGCATTTTGCAAGCTGTTATATACTGTCATCGTGTCCTTGGGCCTTCCTGAAGCTCTCAGACCTCTGTTTCCCATCTTCCCGGTTCTCCTCTCCCATGCTTGGGACGCGGGCACAGGGGCAGCCCTCGTGGCTGGCCGTGGCACGGGCGCTCAGAGCCCCCACGTCCTGCCCCAGGCAGGCAGGCAGCCTCTGGGACCCAGAGCAGGCCACTTCCTCTTTCCCGCTTCAGTTTCTTCCTCTGTAGGGTGAGGACCTGAATGCCATGGTCCCTGCCGACTCGACTCTGGCCGCTAGGTGGCGCCGTAGAGGGCCGGGCCCAGAGTCAGGAAGACTCCTAGAAGAGTTCAAATCTCCCGGTCCGTGGGCAAGTCCCTTAGCCCTGTTGGCCTCAGCTCAAACTTCAAACCTTTTCCCCTCTTACAGCTCCTGTGAAAAGTGAGCTGGAGAAGGAAATGGTAAATCACAATCCAGGGTCTAGTGGCCAAGAAAGGCCCAAACGAGACTGCCAAGAGCCATCCATGACTGAGCGGACACAACAGCAAACCGGAGGTCTAGGAGGGGGCCTTTGCTGGTGGCCCCTCATCCCAGGCCCCAGCTTCCCGCAGCCTGGCAGTTGCTGTGCCTCCCTCTCTAATAGTGCCATCCTGCCTTCTCTTTCCTGGACCCCACCAGCCTCTAGTGCCTTCCATTTGGAGGGATTTCCAGGCTCTGCCCCTTTCAGGCTTCTCCTGAAGTTTGAGGCTAGACCAGACTAGACTTTGATGACCCAGGCTAGACTGAGTCTGTTCTTTTGGCCACCCTCTGGCTTTCAGGATGGCCTCAGACCCAGCTCCTCCTTGGAGCAGCTGCTTTTTGGGCTTCCCAAGAGCCGTGTGACCTTAGGCAAGTATCTTTTCTCTTTTGGCTGCTATTTTTTCCTCTGTAAAATGGGGAGCAAAGGGTTGACGTAAATGCTCTCGGAGCTCCCTTCTGGTTCTGGTTCCTGTTGGCTGGAGGGCAACACTGTGGGGCCCGAGAGTTCAGCATTGCTCCATGAGCTCCCCGGACCTCCTCACTGATGGCTCTTCTCCTTTCCTTCCCTTACTTCAGAGAGGGAGACTGGTGGCTGGCCCACTCACTCACCACTGGACAGACTGGCTACATCCCCAGCAACTACGTAGCCCCATCTGATTCCATCCAGGCTGAGGAGTAAGTAGCTGCCCTGCTGCCCCTTCCCCAGTTCCCCCATCTTGGTGGGGAAAGCTTCCCAAGTCACTGCGGCCTCCTAAGAGATAATACTGACTGTCTCACTGGGCTGTGGCATTCGAAGCTTTTGGTAAAGCAGAAATCACTATAGAAATGGGAATTATTAGTAACCCATTCACTGCCCATCTCTACCAGCTCCTTAGGAAAAGGAACCCACCGGCTTTACATGGAGGCAAGACTGCCTTTCCCAGAAGGCAGTATGAGATATAGTCAGAGGGCATGCGTTTGGATCCCCGTTCTGCTGGATATTGCCCTAAGGACCTTGGTAAAGCCATTTGAACCTCAATTTCTCCATCTTTAAAATGGGGTAGATGGGGTTGTACCCCATCTTTAGCCACACCACCTCTATCTCCCAGCATCCTTTCAGTGAGGCTAGAAAGGGCTGATACACAATAGGCTCTTTCTTTTTCTTTCTTTTTAAATTAAACTTGATTTCTAAAAATCAATAAAAATCAGTGGTCTCTCTTTCCCTTCTCTCCCATCTCCCTCCCCCCCAAATTAAGATGGTACTTTGGCAAGATCACCCGTCGAGAGTCTGAGCGGCTGCTGCTTAATTCGGAGAATCCCCGAGGCACATTTCTGGTTCGGGAAAGTGAGACCACCAAAGGTATCCATTCCTTCCACCCCTACTCTGGGATCCTCCATCTAAAAGGGGACTGAGTAAAAGGTCAGGGCCCAGAACCCATTTCTAGAGGGAGGGCCCCAGCTTAGGATGGAGTCTCTAGAGACAACTTGTACCTAATTAAGCCACCCCTATCAGTCTAGAGGTACCATTAACTCCCAAAGTCCTTGGGCTTAGGTTCTAGGGCCAAAGGTTTGATTCTCAGCTCCATCACTAGATCACTCTGGACCTCACTGAGCTTCAGATCTTTTTGTCTGTAAAACGGAGATACTTCTCAGGGCCATAAATGAAAGGACAGAAATCTAGAGTTGGGAAGGGACTTTAATGGCCAACCAGTCCAGCCTCTATACCAAAGGAATCTTCCTGGAAACATCCAGCCTCTGCTTAAAGACCTCTGAGTGGAGCAACCCCCATTCTTCTCTTAGATAGCAGAATGTCTGGTGATAGCGAGCTGACTTTTGTTTCTTTGTGATTCCTACCCTTGTTTCTTCTGGTTTGGCTTTCTGGGCCCAGAGAGAAGAAGTCTAATCCTCTTCCACATAATGGCCCTTCAAGGACTGAAATGGGTTCGAGTGTTCTCTAGACTAAACACCTCCAACTCCTGATAGTGCATGGACTCAAGACCCTTCACTATCCTGGTGGCTGTCCTATGGATGCTTTCCATCTTTTCAACCTCCTCCCTACACAGAAGTATACATGGTCGTCTTTCAGAGCAGAGTAGAAGAGACTTGTTGTGTCCTTATTCCTTTTTTTTTTTTTTAAACCCTTACCTTCCACCTTAGAATCAATACTGTGTATTGGTTCCAAGGCAGAAGAGTGGTAAGGGCTAGGCAGTGGAGGTTAAGTGACTTGCCCAGGGTTACACAGTTAGAAAGTGTCTGAGGCCACATTTGAACCCAGGACCTCCTTTCTCTAGGCCTGGCATTCTATCCACTGAGCCACCCAGCTGCCTCCTACCTCCTTATTCCTGATGCTTCTTATCATGAAACCCAGTGGTGCATTGGCTTTTCTTAGTGGCCATTCTACACACACTCTGTTGACTTGCATGGAGTTTGCAAGCCTCCTAAACTTAGGGCCTTTTTTAGCTCTCTTGTCCTAATACTGTCCTTATGAAGACAGTTTTAAGAGTGTAAGACTTTATATTTATCTTCCTTAAATTTCATCTTAGTAGATTCAGCCAAATGCTCTAGACCAGGGGTCAGCAGACAATAGTCCAAAGGTCTCTTTCTGTTTTGGTAGCGGCCATGAGCTAAGAATTTTATTTTAACATTTTAAAATACATTATTTTGTTTTATTTTATTTCTATTATATTTATTTTAAAATGTCGGAATTCTTAACATATGGGCCTGACAAAGACATGCAGCAGGCTAGATTTGATCCTTAGGTCAGGTTATAGCTTGCCAACTCTTCCTCTTACACTGTGAGAATCTTCTTAGAATTTTGACTCCATTATCTAGTAGTATTTTAGCTATATGTCCCAGACTTCTGACATGTGCATAGGATAAGCATGCCATTTTTGCTTCTATTCAAGTCACTGACAAAAATGTTTGAGCACTGCCTCAAACAGATCCCAGTGGCATTCCACTGGAGATCTCCTTCCAAGTCAGCATTGAATCATTGACCCTTACTCTTCACTCAGTACTGAATTCATCTAATTGTATTATCATCCAGGCCAGTGCTGTCAAAAGCAAATAGAAATAAATCCCTGCAGGGTTTATTGTCTTAGATAAACATAAAATAAACATTACTTATGTTTTATTATATTCTTATTTTGTTAAATATTTCCCAATTATTTTTTAGTCTGATTTGATTAAAAGTCAGCCTACACCTCTCCTTTTTCATCACATTAGTATAAGATCTTTTATCATATAATTTGCAAAAATCTAGGTAAACTGTACCTACATCAGTTTCCTTTTGTACCAGTTTAATAACCCTGTCCAAGAAAAAGAATAAAGAAATGAAGTCAGATTGACATAATTATTCTTATTTTTAAAAAAGTTTCATTGACATCCTTTGTTTTTTTACATCACCATAGTTTCTGCCATTTTCCCTTCTCAAGAGCTATCCCACATAGCAAATAGCACTTTTTAAAGGCAAAAAAAAAAAAAAGGAAAAAGAGGAGGAAAAAACCAGCATAATTAACTAATGTATTAAAATATGTATAGTGTGCAATATTTGAAGACCTTCCACCTCTGCAAAAGGGCGAAGTAGGAGAATCTTCTCACATTTATTCTTTTGAGTCACACTTATCTTTATCATTTTTCTACATTCACTGTTGATTTGTATGTGTATAGTTGTTCTTTCCATTTTACATTGATGTTATCATTGTGTATATTGTTTTCTTTGCTCTGTTTTTACCACTCTGTTCATGTAAATCTTTCCATGTTTCTCTGAATTCATTGCATTCACTTGATTTGTTCTTAATAAAGCCATACTGCTTCTCTGTGATCAGTTTCCTTTTCTAGATATTCCGTACCCCATTTCCTTAATAATCGATTACAGAACTTTGCCAGGAATGAAGTCAGGTTGGAAACCAATGGTTTTCAGGCCTCAATATTCTGGCTTTGTTTTTTTTAAATCAGTACATTAACCCTTCTCTAGTCCAGCAATGCTTCTCCCATTCCCCACCATATTGAAATGTCAGTGCCACATTTGCAAATTATACATATATTTGAACATAGCCATTGAGGGAATTTGTTTTGCTTGATTTGCATATTTCTTACAAGGAATTTTTTTCTTTTTTTTCTTTTTTCCAATGAGGTGAGAGGAGAGAGAAGAAAAAAATAGATTTCTGTTCTTTTAAAAAACAAATAGGTGGAGGTGGCTACAGATGTGGAATGTCACATTTATTTTCAGATGAGGCCACTGTATTACTAGTTTTACTTTGCCACAAGTGATCTCTCAGAGAGCAAGGGTAATCTGTAAATATAATGTGAAAGCAAAATGTATCAATAAACTTAAAAACACACATACAAGATAAATATTATTGATGATGGCTCAGCAATCACATTCACCAACTATAAGGTTCCTTCCAGTTCTGAATCCTAGGACACTAAATAGAAAGTAATATATATATATATATATATATATATATATATGAATCATTATTCATCAATTCATCAATCAACTTAGCAAAGATATATTAAGTACCTTTTGTATTCATTGGCAGGTCAATGTCAGCACCCTACCGAATAAACTCTTGTGGCTTCCATAACTTCTACGAGCAAATAAAAAATGTTCTGTTTGGCATTCAAAGCTATTCATTACCTTGTTCCCCACCCCCTCCTGTCTTTTTTATACCTTATTCCTTGTTGTATATTCTTTGATCCAATGATGTTGGCCTTCTAAATGTTCTTCCACAATTAAGATACTCCATCTCTCACCTCTGGACATTTTCTCTGGCTGTCTTCCAAGCCCAGAATGTTTATCCCTCTTCTGCTCTAACTACTGATCTCTCTGATTTCCTTCAAGTCCAATTAAAATCCCTCCTTCTACAGGAAGGTTTTCCTAACCCTTTTTAATTCTTGTATCTTCCCTCTGCTAATTATTTCCTACTAATTCTGTAAATTTTTTCCTTTGTATATATATTTTTTCATTTTGTCTGTCTCATTAGCTCGTAAGCTGCTTGAGGGCAGGAACTGTCTTTTGCCTCTTTTTGTATCCCTATGGTTTAGCATAGTGCCTGGCTATAAATACTTTAAAATAAATAAAATAAATACTTTAAAAATTCATACTGATGGATTGATTCAGAACACTGTGCTACGAACTAAGTATATACAAAGACAAAAATAAGCAGTTCCTGCCCTCAAGGAACTTAAATCTCATCAGAAGGCTACAGATTGCACACAGCTTAGTAAATACAAAGTCATTTGAGGAGGGAATGAGTACAATTGGGATGACCAGGCAAGGCTTTTAAAGGGGAGGTAGCACTTGATATAAAATAAGGACTCAAAGGGGCAGAGATGCATTCCAGGCATGAGAGACAGTCTGTACACATTAATCAACTCTGCATCTCTGAGCCCCAGTTGGCCCAAGTTTCCCATGGAACCCCTAATGCCCTTTTATGGAGGGCCTGGTAATTAATGACTTACTTCATCATCCTCATTATCTCCTTTGTTTCTTTTTTTTGGTGGTGACTGCATCTCTTTATCTCCCCACCTGGGCTGCAGCAAATCATCTCAGCCCCTTACCTTCTCCCCCTCTCCCTCCTCTATTACAGTCATGCGCACAGAAATATGGTGCCTAGCCCTTTATTGTCTCACTCAGCCAATCAGCAGAGAACCAGGCTTCACAGGGGGAGCCGAGGCCTGGCCCTGGCTCTGTCCTCTTCCCCAAGAGCTGTGTGGAAAGTGGGTCAGGGAGCTGGGAATAGCTGGGTAACCCGTGACAACCGAGGACTCGGGCCTCCGTTTTCTGCACAGCCTTTGGCATAGGGCCTCAGTAGATAGAAAGAACAGAGTCTGCAGCTCATGGGGGTCCCCGTTCCACTGCTAATTTGCTATGACTTTGCCCAAGTCCCATGCCTTCTCAGAGTTTATGGTTAGACCACATAATTTCTAAGGCTTTTCCCAGGTGTGAAGTTCTATGCTTTAAGGATTCTCCCAGCTGTGACTTGCTGTCTTTTGTTAGAAGGTCTCTCCCAGTTCTGGAATTTTGTAGGTAAGCAGGTGCCCAAGCGTGGCTCTGGGCTCACTGGAGGAGACAGCATTCTCAGGATTGGCACACCACCTCCTGGTCCAGTGGCCCAGAAACACATCTCCAAGTATTTCTCCATTCCCCCCACAATCCCTAGCTTCCTACTTTGCTTGTTTTGTGCACAGGAATTAATCTTGGAATGGACATGACTATGAATCAGCTTTTGATTTTCCCTTCCTTTACCTCAGCCCCACCCCGAGGGTTTTGTGGCGATGATGTATTCAGGTCACTTGAGCTCCTGACCTGGAAAAGCTGCTGCCTCCTCCAGAGACAGGGCCAGGGCTGCCTCTGCTCACCAAGGGCTCTGTTGGGGAGGGAGGAGTGGAGTTACTGCTGTTGGCCTCAGGTAAAACTGCTGGGGCCATTAGGCTGGTGGTGTGTGGCCATGAGCCATGCCTAGGGACAGGGCCACAGGGTGTTTTCAGGTAGACCTCCAGGCTTCCTTACCACTTACCCAGGGGATGGGAGGTACCATGCTCCTTTGTCTTGCCTAGAGTAATGGTAATACTAATAGCTCTTATTTTGCTAAAGCACTTTCCTTACCACCTTCTTGCCCCTCTGAGTTGGTAACATAAATACCATAATCCCCATTTTACTGATGAACAAGCTCGGCCTGGAGAAGTCAGAACTTGCCTGTGGTCATAGGGTCGATCAGTTGTAGCTACAGCTGGTGCTAGAACCTGAGTCTCCATTTGGGCATCACTTCACTGCCCCCAGGCATTGCATTGCACTGTTGATAACAGGGGACAACTATCACTTATTATTATTATTTTTAACCCTTAACTTCTGTGTATTGGCTCCTAGGTGGAAGAGTGGTAAGGGTGGGCAATAGGGGTCAAGTGACTTGCCCAGGGTCACACAGCTGGGAAGCGTCTGAGGCCGGATTTGAACCTAGGACCTCCCATCTCTAGGCCTGACTCTCAATCCACTGAGCTACCCAGCTGCCCCCGATCACTTATTTTTAAAAAATTAATTTTATTGATAGCTTTTGCTTTACTACCACCTACATTTTCCATTACATCCTTCCCCCACCTCTTATCGGAGTCATCACTTATGATAAAGAATAAAAAAAAAATACAAAACTGACCAACATATCAAAAAAGGTCTGATATGATAATGCAATATTCCACATCCATGCTTCCCCCACTTCTTCAAAGAAATGGGGGAGGCCTAGGCCTCTCTCTTTTTTTTTAGACTTTTAAAAATTAATTTAGAATATTTCCTAATGGTTACATGAATCATCTTCTTTCCCTCCCCTCCTCACCCCCCAGAGCCAACGAGCTATTCCACTAGGTTTTACATGTGTCATTGTTCAAAACCTATTTCTATATTATTAATATCAGCATAAAGTGATCATTTAAAGTCAAAAACCCCGATCATTTCCCCATTGAACCATGTGATGGATCATATGTTTTTCTTCTGTGTTTCTGCTCTCTCAGTTCTTTCTCTGGATGTGGACATCATTCTTTCTCATAATTTCTCCAGAATTGTCCTGGATTGTTGTATTGCTGCTAGTAGAGAAATCCATTATGTTTGATTGTTAGGCCTCTCTTTCCAAAATGACTTGGCATTTATACTCTCAGTGTGGTATAAAGTGATTATTATCCCCATTTGACAGACGAGGAAGTTGGGGCCCCAGGAGGGGAGTGACCTAGTGAGTTAGAGACAGAACTGGGACTAGAACCCAGTTCTTCTGTTTCCTGGCCCTGTGATTGTTCCACTCAGAGGCTCTGTTTATCAAAATCCTAGCTGTCTAATACAAAGGTTGTTAAGCCTGGATTGGAGGGAGGGCCCAGGATGAAGATTTTTCTGCATCCTTCACTTCTTCCACTCCCTGGGGTTCTCTTGATTCCAAGCTGTGGCTCCATGCTGTCAGGAATAGCGCCCCGGGCAGATTGCTAGTGTCCTTCCTCTGCGTCCCCTGGATGGCACCCAGCTAGCAGGTCTTGCCCTCGGGCTTACGCCCTGTGTGCATGCACCAGGCCCCTGCTTCTGGGAAAGGGCAGGGCTCCTTTCAAGATTCCTGCCTGGGGCTGATTTCTACAGCAGAGATTCCCAGGTGAGTCAGGACCCTGGTCCTGAGTGGAGAAGGGCCCCAGGCTCCTTGGCAGAGGCCTGGCATCGGTGACCTGATTTCTCCCTGTTCTCTTTGTAGGTGCCTACTGCCTTTCTGTCTCTGACTTCGACAATGCCAAGGGCCTCAATGTGAAACACTATAAGATCCGAAAGCTGGACAGTGGAGGCTTTTATATCACCTCCCGCACACAGTTTAACAGCCTGCAGCAGCTGGTGGCCTATTACTCCAGTATGTTTCTATTGCGAGCTGGTCAGCTGTCCCAGGGTTTGGGACACGGGGGAGAGGGGGTGCCCCTGCTCTGCTCCCTTGGGCTTGGTAATGACACATATGGGCTCTGTGTGTGTGTGTGTGTGTGTGTGTGTGTGTGTGTGTGTGTGTGAGAGAGAGAGAGAGAGAGAGAGAGGAAGAGAGAGAGACAGAAAGAGAGAGAGATAGAGAGAGACAGAGAGAGAGAGAGAGAGACAGAGAGAGAGAGAGAGACAGAGACAGAGAGAGAGAGAGACAGACAGACAGAGACAGAGAGAGACAGAGACAGAGACAGAGAGAGGAGAGATGGGAATGGGGCCTATCTTGGCAGGAGGGAGAAGTGGGTGCTCCTTGGTGGGGACTGAGCTGTGGGTGAGCCAGGGGTGGGCAGGGAAGCCAGAAAAACCTCCTCTGCATTGCAGAGACACCGGCATCCCCAGGGGTCAGCTGGCTCGACTCGTCTCTAGGAAGGCTGCTGCGGCTTAGGGGAGGAGCCATGAGTCTCTGTGTGGCTGCTGGTTTCTTGGCCATCTGCATGTATGTGGTCGTGTCTGGGCCTGCGTGCTGGGTACACTTATATACATTTTGGGTAGACTTATGTATGTGCCTGTGAACATCTTTGTGCATCTGGCGTGTGCACATGTACATGTATACCTTTCTGCATGTCTGCCTGGACATCTTGGAGGGTCAGTCATCTAACCAAACATTTACATCTCTTCAGGCAGGCCCATGTTTGTCTTTGGCTTTATCGGTGTCTGTCTGCATGGGTTGTGTCTGCAGATCCATCTTGGTGGTGCTGCTGCTGGTGTTTTTTCATCTATGGTTTTTGCATACTTGTGAATCTGCTTACCTGTGTGTCTATTTGGAAGCATGACTACATGTGCTTTTGTGCATGGGCTGTGTGTGCTTTGTATCTGGGCTGTGTGTGTGTGTGTGTGTGTGTGTGTGTGTGTGTGTGTTGTGTGTATGCATGTGCCTAGCAAGAGGTGGAAAAGGAAAGGCCCCAGGGCATATAAATGTTGCTCACCTCAATCAAAATCTTGAAAAAGCTAAGGAATAGGATGCCGCGTGGGGGCTCTCAGTTTCTTTCTTATCAATTGTCTGACCCATCTTCCTTCCCTTTCTTCCCTCTCCACCTCTAGAACATGCTGATGGCTTGTGCCACAGACTCACCAATGTCTGCCCCACGTCCAAGCCACAGACCCAGGGCCTGGCTAAGGATGCCTGGGAGATCCCCCGGGAATCCCTGCGGCTAGAAGTGAAACTGGGTCAGGGCTGCTTTGGAGAAGTGTGGATGGGTGAGAGCTCCCTCTTTCTTTTGTCCCCTCCCTCCTTGCCTTCTCTTCTTCTCCTTCCTTTTTAGTCCCTGATGCTAGCCAACCCTCCCTTCTGGCCTGGCTGCCCCCCACCTAAGCCCCAGGAAATAGACCTGAACCCTCCCTGGGAAGACATACATCATTTCTCTCTTGCTGCTCAGGCATATGGTTTGACCATCTAATCTAGTCAATGCAGGTCAGGTCAGAAGAGCTCTGTTAAGCCCCTGATGTTTGCAGGACCTGTAAGAGGACGTCCTGTGCTGAAATCAGAGAGATGTATTTATACAGCTAGTCCCTGAGATGAAGGAAATGAAATCAAGGCCTGCCTGGGTACATGAGGTATGCACACAAGTATGTGGGCCCTGGCCTGTAGATCATGTCAGCTCATCCATCTCCTGGCCATCTTCCCCTTCCTCAAAGCCACCCCCCTTCACATAGACCCAAAGTCCCTTTTGAGTGATCTTCCATGAGCAGGGCTCTGATTATATCTCTTCTTCTGATGCTCCAAACGAAGTGTTCCTTCTCCTGAGCCCCACAGCAATGGCCACCAAAGTCTACCCTTCTTAGCCTGGAATTCAGTGCCCTCCACAATATAACTCCTCCATCCATTCATTGAACCAAAGCTCATGGAGTTCATGTAGAGTACTGTTCATGTTCTCCCTCCTGGTGGAGTTCACAGTCTAGAAGGAGTATAAGATAGCAATAAACAACACCAGTAATTGTGTATGATATTATGTGATAAATACATTAGGGAGGTGCAAAGTGCCATGTGGAGATGGCTACTGACAGAATCGGGGAAGATCACATGGAGGAATGCTCTTTCAGTCAGGCCTTCAAGTATTTCAGTAGGCAAAGAAGAGGGGAGGGGAGGGAGAGAGAGAATTTGGAACTAAAAAAAAAGTATGTCTTTAAAAAAATGAATAAATTTTTAAAAAGAAAAAGGGAGAGAGGGTATTCTAGGCATAAGAAAGGGTAAGTAAAATGGAGCAGTTAAGAGAGTTCAGGGCGTGCTACTAGAGTAGAAAGGAGGCCAATTAGGTTGACTTTCAGAGGGGATAAATGTGAAATAATTACGTAAAGGTAAACTGATGTGAGATTTGTGAAGGTCCTTGATAGCAGTGAGGAAATTGAGGGAAATGAGATTAGTACAGTAAGTGGTTAATTATGGGAACTGAATGAAAGCATACTGACTCCAACTCAATTTTGTAGCTAATTCAGTTCTCTTTATATTCAGTATCGGTCTAGTCTAACTAACTTCTGTCTTGTGAGAAAACTATTCGGTTGTGGGAATTGGGAGAAAATCTTATTTAATTGTTTGAACCTAGCCCTGTGTGGCTGGGAAGCTGGACCACCTCTATCTGTTGCTTAGAGATCCCTAACTAAGGACCTAAGAAACCTGGACAGATCCCAAGATTGATGAAAAGAGTTTTCTCACAACTGTACATCTCAAGCAACCCACATGTCTTATATTAGTCCCCAAAGTGCTCAATCTGTTATTATTCCCATGTTCCTTTATTTGTTCACAGATACTTGGGGGGGGGGGAAATGGGACCCCTCTTTTTCCAATTCAAGAAATTGCTTCTATTCACTCTCCCCCTCCCAATTTGGAAAGTCCCTAATCTTTCAACCAATTAAACATCAGATTATCTAATGTTGTATTTTCCCTTTTAATTAATTGATGTTTTTTGATTATTTTTAATATATAAAAATTTATCTGCCCTGCCCCAGGCCCCATCCTGCTCATATTCACAGTTCATCCCTAAGCTGAGGAAAGGGCTTGGTCCTGAGCTGTTAGGCAATTGGCAAGCATTGCTTGATAAATCAATATTCTTGGAAGCTCCAACTTCTTGTTTCCTTGGCCATTTCATCTTTTACTCATCCAGAGCAGTCAGAACTTTACCTGGGAATCTATGAGAGAACTGGCCGATAGTGTGTGAACAGAAAAATGTTATTCCAGAAGTCCAGATGGGTAGTAACCAAAGCCTATACCAGCTAACATGCTCAGCTTTGTATGTGTTCCCTTTGATATGTCCATGGGCTATCCAGATAGAGAAGAATGTCTGGAATGCAGAAGAAAGGTCTGGGCTGAGGACTTGGAGAATCTGCCTAGAGGTGTTAATAGCTGGAGTTACAACATTGAATGAGATGATAAAGGAGATTTCAGGAGAGAAGAGAGGAAAGACTCTTGAGGAAAACCAGTATTAGTGGGTGAAGAAGAAGATGAGGAAGGAGCAAAGGAGACCAAGAAGAAGCAGTCAGAGAAGGGGAAGAAATGAGAGCACTGAGGCTCTAGAACCCAGGATGAGAAAGTATTCAGTAAGAGTTGGGGGTGGGGGGATGTGTGTGCAGCAGCCTGACAAGTTCAAGAATTGCAGAAAGAACAGAGAAGATAATTTGAAAAAAAAGGCCATTGGATTTGGAAATCATTGATGGCTACAAGAGAGTGCTGAGAGGGGAAGCCAGGTTGCAAAGAGTTGAGAAAGTGTCAATTTTTCTCATGTGTTCAGCAGTGATGGAGAGATGGAATAGTATTTGGATGGGATAGAAGAGTCAAAGGTCATTTTTTAAAGAAATTGGCAAACCTGAGCATGGCTGTAGACAGCTAGGAAGGAGGCAGAGGAGAGGCTGAAGAGGTCCAAGAGAGAAGGGTAACTGCTGCAGGAGACTAAAGGGAATAGGATCTGGGGGTCCCACCATTAGAGGGTTACTTACTCCTCTGGGACCAGAGAGTAGGAAAAGAGGGAGTGATGATGCTGAAATCTGAAGACTAGAAGAGGGGTACTGATGACTCTCACATGGGTAGACTCTAACTTCTCTGTGATTTTGTATCCAGGTTATATCTCTTCCACATGCCCCAGGCTTGCATCTCCCATTACCTGTTGGACACAACCATCTTGATGGATGTACCATAGACTTCTCAAACTGAACATGTCCAAACCAAAACTTCTCTTTCCCCCTAAACTCATACCTTCTCCTAAATTTCCCTATCTCTGTTGAGAATCCCACTATTCTTTCAGTCATCTGGGTTTGAAAGCTGAGACAATCTTGATTTCTCATATTCTCTCTCCTCCACTTCACTGTAATCAGTTGCCTTGTTGATTCCACCATTTCAATCTCTCAGATTTCCTTTTCTGATGAGATCAGGATGGGTACCCTTTGGTGGGCACCTTTCCTTGAGCCCACCACTTTTTAATCCTCAGGGACCTGGAATGGCACTACCAGGGTGGCAATAAAGACCCTGAAGCCTGGCACTATGTCGCCGGAAGCCTTCTTGCAAGAAGCACAGGTCATGAAGAAACTTCGGCATGAGAAGCTGGTACAGTTGTATGCTGTGGTGTCTGAGGAGCCCATCTATATTGTTACAGAATACATGAACAAGGGTGAGCCACAGGCGAGAGAGGGAGCCGGAGGGCAGAGGGTGAACCCTGGGTCAGTTAGGCTGGGTCTATATGAGCTGGGGGAGGCAATGGGCAGGTGGAGAGGGGACTGGATGGAGCAATGAGAAGAAGAGAGGCAGAATGTCAGAGTGAAAAGTGCTGGGGATCTGGGGGTAGAAGTCCTGGGTACATCCTGGCTCTGATACTTCATTTGGCTGGTGATGTCCGGCAAGTCCTTTCCTCAGTTTCCTCCTCTGTAAAATGAAAAGTTTGAACCAGATGGCTTCTAAGGTCCATCCAGCTTTTAGTCCATGACTTTTTGGTCTATTTCTGGCTTCAGTTTTCTCATTTGAAAACTAGAAATTGAATTTCCTTTTGGTTCTAAATCCTATAATTTAATTTAATTTAATTTAATTTTTTAAACCCATACCTTCTGTCTTAGAATCAAATGTGAATTAGTTCCAAGGCAGAAAAGCAGTAAGGGCTAGGTAATGGGGATTAAGTGATGTGCCCAGGGTCACACAGATGAGAAGTGTCTTGAGGTCAAATCTGAACCCAGGACCTCCCATTTTTAGGCCTGGCTCTCAATCCACTGAGCCACTCACCTGCCCCCTAAATCCTATGATTTTAGAAGGGAATACAAGCAAGTTCTGGGTTTGGGCAACTTAATAGATGACATTTACAAAACAGATTATTTTGGAGACATCTTAGCCTCTATAAAGGATTCACCACCCCATGGATTTGGAATGAACAGTGAACCAAGAGCTGGAGCAGTCTGTTTTTATTTGCTGCTCTAAATAGGAATGTTTGGCTGGGCTGCCAACTGAACAAATGCTCATCAACAAAACACCTTGGGAACCTGTTTGGTCCTGGCCCAAAGCAGCCTTATGTGCTAACCCTGGGCCCATATCTGAATGTCCTGGCATTCTCCAAATTGTGAACCTAAGGTGGCCTTTATCATTATCATTATTATTTTTTTTATCCTGCCCATGGCTTAAGTTCCCCTAGAATCCCTTTAAAATAATGAGCACCTCAGGACATTCATGTGATTCTCATACTCCCTGTCTTGTAGTCATGGGACATAGGGCCAAAAGGGATCTTAGAGATCCAGCTGTCTCATTTGATAGAGGAGGAAACTGTGGCTTCAAGAGCAAAGAAGTCACTTACCCAAGGTTATGTAGATAGTAAATAGCTAGGGAATCAAACCTGGGTCTTCTGCCTTCTGGTGTTCAGTGCCCTTTTCTACTCCACCTGGATTCAAATTCTAGTGCTGCCTCTTATTAGTTCGGGGACCTCATCAGCAACATGAGAGAGTTAGATGATCTCTGAGGTGCCTTCATTTCTAAATTCTGTGAAATCTGGGATGTGAAAAGCAAGATCCTCCCATTTTCCATTGAGGAGCCATGAGAGTGACATCTTGAAAATTACCCTTTGTCCTGTTGCCCCAACTGGCTTCTTCATTCTTTGATCAAGACTGGGACACCTTCTGTCTGCAATTAGAATTCTGCATCTTCCTTCCACAGGAAGCTTGCTGGACTTCCTTAAAGGTGACATGGGCAAGTATCTTCGGCTACCCCAGCTGGTGGACATGGCGGCTCAGGTGAGCTCAAGAAGGAGTCCAGAGTCCTCTCAAATCCTGCTTCATATTTAAGGTTTAGCTCAGGTTCCTGTCTCCCCTCAGGTCATTCCAGCCCACCACTTCTCCTCCTCCTATGTAAACTTGTAGGATTTATTGTTCAGAGCATTCATTTGAACTGTGTCTTAAATTTCTGAGCTCAACTGTGATCACTGGGTTGGCTCATGGAAGAAAAGTAATTTGTTGATTGGTTGAGAGAGAGTGAAGTATCAGAGTCCTGGCTTTGCTATTTCCCAACTGGGTGACCTCTCAGCCTCAGTATTCACATCTGCAAAATGAGCATAATAATACCTGCACACCTCCTTAAAGAAGCTATTAAGTGCTAGATAAGCCTGAAAGTGTTATCAAAATGTGGACTAACATCATAATCACCATTGATTCAACCAATTCATCATTAAGTATATATTAAGCACTAACTGAGTAGTAATCAACTAACAAGGTCTGTTTTATAGGGGTACCCATTCAAAGGCAATGCGTAATTTAGAGAGAGGGCACACATTTATGAGGTGGTTGATGAAGAAGAGAGCAGCAGTCTCAGCCCAGGAGCCCTAAGTCTGAGCCCTCCTTCTGCCACTGACTTGTAGGTGACTGGCCAAATTGCCTCCTTTCAGGGGGGCAGTTGGGTGGCTCAGTGGATTGAGAGCCAGGCCTAGAGATAGGAGGTCCTGGGTTCAAATCTGGCCTCAGACACTTCCCAGCTGTGTAACCCTGGGCAAGTCACTTAACCCCCATTGCCTACCCTTATCACTCTTCTGCTTTGGAGCCAATACACAGTATTGACTCCAAGATGGAAGGTAAGGGTTTAAAAAAAAAACAAAAAACAAATTTCCTCCTTTCTTTGGGGCTCAGTTCTGCCATCCTTAAAATGAAGGGGATTAGATTTGAGAATTTGAAAGGGCCTCATGCAGTCATGGCATCTCCTCGTATTTTACAAATTCTCTCGTCTGGGAAATAGAAGGGTGGGACTAGGGATCAGTAAGGGCTCTTTCACCTCAATAATCCTCTAAGTAGGGAAAGGAACACATACTATGCCTGACTCCTCCCTGGATGGCCTGCCTCTGGCCACTCTTGACCCTTTCCCTTTGCTGGGTCAGCCAACAAGGATCCAGTTGTTTGTTTTAAACTTCAAAACTTGTTTCCATCTAGATTTGTCAGTGAGCTCAGTGACTTGAGTGAGAAACTGAGAGGGGGCCGCCTCCTCCTGCTCGGGCTCTCCCAGTGACATGGATTTTACTTACAGATTGCATCTGGCATGGCCTATGTGGAAAGAATGAACTATGTCCATCGAGACCTCCGGGCTGCCAACATCCTGGTGGGAGAGAATCTGGTGTGCAAGGTGGCAGACTTTGGGCTGGCCCGGCTTATTGAGGACAACGAATACACTGCCAGACAAGGTAGGGCAGGGTCCCAGGGAAGGAGCTGGCAGACTGGTGGGGCAGAAAGTAATGGAGTCAGCAGACACGAGGGGCTGCTTCAACTCTACCACTGATTCAGTGTGTGATCTTGAATGTATCACTTGCCCATTCAGTCTCCACCTTTATAAAATGGGATTAATACCTATCCAGTTTCCTAAGAGGATACTGAATTCAACTGAGGTGGTAGTCAGTGATGGTATCTTGGAGGTGAGATTTGACCTGACTTTGAAGGAGGAGAAGCAAAGAGATATGGACTAGCAGAGGTGGGCTGGAGGGCCTGGAATGGAGGGTTATGGCAGCTGTGACAAATGCACCAATTGGGAAGCCAGTTAGACAGCAATGTAGCCCTTTAGGTTTAGAGGCAGAGACCTCGGTCTGAACATCATGGTCGCCACTTACTTTTTTTCTTTCCTTTTTTTGGGCTGAGGGCAATCTAGCTTACTTCTTTGGCAGAAAGTGGGAGAGTTGAACTAGATGATCTTTAAGGCCCTTCCCAGTTTTAGTTTCCTGCCTCACTAATCTATTCCTTAACTCACCATGTATCCTCATGTCAGTCACATCATCTCATCTGTGAAATAGGAATAGAAACAATTGCTCATACCTCCTGACCAGGGTAACGGGTCTTGGGAAGGCTGAAGGAGATAATGAATCTGAAAAGGCTTTGAAAAGCACAAGCTCTTCTCTGGGGTGATGTGTGTGTGTCCCCGGTTGGGACTAGTGATGATCTAAGGGGAAGAGCTGGAACTGGGAACTCCCTGTTTACCATATTGCTATACAATAAAATAACTAACCAACAAGCATTTTGTCAAGCACCTACTATGTACACTGGGAATACAAACACAAAGGCAGAACAACTCAACTCTCAATGAGGAGCCATCACATTCTAGTAGAGGGAGACATATATGATACATTCAAAGTATAGGCACGAGATAATCTTACAAGGGAAAGTCCCAACTACAGGGCTGGGGCCTGGAGCAGGAAAGGCCTTCTGTAAAGATAGTGTTTGAATCTTGAAGGAAGCCAGAATTTCAAGACAAAAAAGGGATGAGGGAAAGCATTGCAGGAATAGGGAATAGCCTAAAACAAAGGCACAGAAACAGGAGTTACCATCTAGTAGGCCAGGATAATTGAACCCAGAGTGCAAGAGGAGGGATCAATTTGTAAGAAAACTGGAAAGGTAGAAAGGAGCCAAGTTGCAAAGAACTTTGAATGGCAAAGGATTTTATACTTGATCCTGGTGATGATAGGAAACCAATGAAGAGGTTGTGACATGGTTAAATTTGTGCTTTAGGAGAATCTCTTTATCAATTGGGTGGAAGATGAAGCTCCCTTCAGCTTGGAGGTAGAAAGACCAGTAAGGAAGCTGCTGACATAGTCCTAATGATAGATGATGAAGGATTGAACCCCACTTCAATGATTGCTAAGTGGGTGTAGAGAAGGAGACCTTTGTAAGAGATACTGTGGAGAAATGACAAGATTTAATAACTCTTTAGATACCTGGGGTGAGTGGGAGTGAAAAGTCAAGGAATGCTTAGGGCCACACTGCGAGGAAGGTTGAGCTAGATGCCATTTGATGTTCCTTTCCACTGTGAGAGTATATAGCCATTAGGTCCCCATTCTTGGTCCCCTTAGGGACAGAGCAGCTTTTTCCTCATCCCTTATACTCCTTTCTCCCTTTAGGTGCCAAATTTCCCATCAAGTGGACAGCTCCAGAAGCTGCCCTATATGGCCGGTTCACCATCAAATCTGACGTGTGGTCCTTTGGAATCTTGCTGACTGAGCTAACGACCAAGGGCCGAGTGCCATACCCAGGTAAATACCTTATAGAGTGCAAGGCCCTGGGAGGTTGTTATGAGCAGCCATCACATTCTAGTAGAGGGAGACATATATGATACATTCAAAGTATCAAAAGGGACTGTACCAGTTGGCACCTTCAGGACTAGCATGCAGCCAAACATGCAATGGGTAGAATTTATCATCAGTATCCATGCTCTTGTCTGACCTGGCTTCTCTGCTCACATAATTTCCCTTATCCTTCTCCTAGTCAAAAGTTGCTCTTGGTATTCTTGTTAACTTGGGAAAATTCATGAATAAGAACAAGCTGGTGTGTGATCTCATGAGGGAATCTGCATTTTTATAAGGTGTAATGCCTTAAGCCAGTGATGGCAAATTCTCAGATCTATGTGTGCTCTGAAGGGGGGAAAATCACCAAGGAGGGACTAGAATGTGACTGTTAATTTAACACCTAGTTGTCACTAGGTTAGTGGCAAGTGGACAAAAATCGATTAGAGTGAGATTACTGACCATCATCTCAATCCTCTACATGCCCTGTTTGAGGAAGGTGTGACCTGTATTCAGAACAGTAGAGTGAATGCTCCATGAAGTCTGCCTGCAACCAGCCTCATCACCTACTCCTATCAGGGGCTATGGCCTGGGAAGTACCCCAGGTTGGAGCTGAGGCAATCAAGAGGATAATGTGGCATCCAAAGACAAGCCTGGTGTCCCAGATGAGGGGGACGATGGTCTCTCTGTCCTGCGTCAGAGCACATCAGGGAATTTTGTGTTTAGGCTCGGACACCAGATTTCAGGAGAGGAATTGGCAGGTTCATGGTTAAGATGATGAGGAAACTCACTGAGTGGATCATTAGGGATATTTAGCATGGAGAAGGAAAGACTTAGTGATTATCTTTATCTTCAAGTATTTGAAGGGCTGCTCTGTGGAAAGAGGATTAGTCTTATTGTGCTTGGCCCCAGAAGGTACTACTAGGTTGGATAACCACACATCAGCAGTACAACAGCGTAGAATGCTCTAGAAGCTTCTGTGGTTTCAACTCTTTCATTCTAAATGGACTCAGTATCTAAAAGAAAGGGAGCTTCCCTCTCTTGCCTTCCTGCTTCCTTCAGTTTTCCTCCTCTTACCTTCACCCACAGGGATGGTGAACCGGGAGGTGCTGGACCAGGTTGAGCGAGGATACCGGATGCCCTGCCCACCAGAATGCCCTGAATCCCTGCATGACCTCATGTGCCAGTGCTGGAGAAAGGACCCTGAAGAACGGCCCACTTTTGAATATCTGCAAGCATTCCTGGAGGACTACTTCACATCCACAGAACCCCAGTATCAGCCTGGGGAGAATCTATAGAGTTGGGCTGGGGCCCTGGTGCCAAAGACTCCCTCTTGTTCCTCAGGATTACCCTGAGGGCTTGCTGGGCCAGAGGCCTATCCAGCTGAGACCATGGTGCTGTAGCTATGGTGGGCTCTTCCCAGAGCTTGGGCAATGGGCCACTTCTTCCTCCCTTGCCTGGCTAACGGGACTTGGTCACCCCCTCCTTGCCAACAGATGATTTTGCCCTTGAGGTGAGCTGCAGTGGGGTGGTGGCCCTAGAGCTGCCAGTGATGGAGCTGAAGGGCTGAATGTCTGAGCCTTAGGCCTACTATATACCATGGGCGTTCTAGCCCCTAGCCTCCCTCTGCTCACTGGGAGGATGGAGGGAACCATATTCTTGGAGCAGCAGATCTCAGGCTGACAGCTCAGCACTGAAGATCAACGTGGGCACTGAAGACCCTTTTCCCTTCCCTCGCTGTCCCTCTCCCCTCATTTCCCCCATTCCCCTCCAAAACAACCATGATCCCCTTCCTGGGCTAACTGCCTTGTTGTCTGGTGTTACCAGCTAGTCCAGCAACAGGTTATTATGGACGAGAGCTTGATGCATTTCTTGGGTGGATAAAGTCAGAGCCTTTTTCACTCATAGCTGAAAACTGAGAATAACCTCAGCTCTTCTGAACCACATCTAGCTCAGCCCAAAGGGCCTGGAGCCTGCCTAGATAAGGGAAAGACCCATCTCTGGCTCAGTGCAAAGCAGGTTGCAGATATCAGTCTTCCAGTCGTCCCTGTCTGGTCTAGTCTCCTTCCTTCATCAGTTAACTCTGTAGGACTTGTCCTAGAAAATCATAATGAACATATCTTGTTGACATTTTCTGGGGCCTCAGGTTGAGGTCTCTCTTCCCCTTGAAATTGAGTGAACATTCCTAGAGGATGCATTCTCTGAGTTCCCATTTAACATCTGACTGAAGTTAGCAAACTAACTTCTGCTCAGTATTTTGGCCTACTTCTTATCTTGCCCCCTCCTCCCCTCTTGTTCCCAATTTATTTATTTCCAGCTTCTGGCTCATGGGCTGTCCAAAGATCCCCTTTTCCAAGTTGAAGAATCACCTGTAACCCTAGGGTCCCTCAGAGCTGCAGGGCTTGCTCTTCTCTCACCCTTCACTCATATACTCTTCCCTGCCAATCTATGGGGGTAAAAAGTCTTGCTATCCCTAGACATCATGCTTGAAATTCCTTTGGGGAAGGTTGGCCCAGGAGTCTTCTTTGCAGTAGGGTCTCCCCCCCACCCCCATGAGAGACTATATCTTAAAGAATTCCAAGGAGATTTTGGAGGGCTCAGCTTGCCAGTTTTCACTCTTTGCCTCCTCATAGAGTAGCAGCAGGTCCTGATCCTTTGGGGCTGCAGGCTTTAAAAAGATAGTTCCCAATCCTCCATCCTTCCTTCTAAACCAGTGCAATATCTCCAGGACTATAAAGGAGATGCCCATGGAGCACTGGGCTCCATCAGTAAAGGCTGGCATGGAATCCTCATTTAATTTCTTCCATGCTTTTGACTCCTCCCAACTCAAAAATATGCATCCTCAAGGGTGGGGCCTTCTAAATTGGGGTGAAAAAAGTAAAAAGGGGGAAGGGCAGGAGAGCCTAGTTTTTATCACAGAGGCAGGGCAGAGCTAGGGTCTGGTCAGCAGTAGTCAGTGGTCTGAGTCCATCAGGGTTCTATTTTTATTCTGAACTCAGTACCTGTTGTCTGTAAAGGTTTTTTTCCCCCAATTCTGACCAGGTGACTTCAGGTTTTCAACCCACCACAGTGCCACCAAATGTCAGAGTTAGATCATCTAGTCTAATGACCTCATTTTACAAAGGATGAAACTGGGGCCTAGAAGAAGGAAAAAAAGTTTCCTAGATCTCACAGTGGATTAGTAGCAGACTAGGGACTTGAGAACCCTGAAACATCACAATAGGCTGAGAGTCTGACAAGGTAAATCTGGTTTCCAAAGTCGAGAACCTGATGACAAAGACGACCTGCTATACCTGTCCCCTCCAAGATAGTGCACACCAGATCACTGTTAGCCTCAAATGACAAGATATGGAGAAATTGGAAGAAGAGTTGATGTCTTTTTGGGGGAGGGGGAGGGACAGGCAGTTCTTTTCAGTCTCAGAGTTGGAAGTGACCTTAGAAGTTCTACCATTCAACCCCTTGTCAGTACGCCCTGATGGGATTATCCAGCCTCTGACAGGAAGCTTGCTACCTTTAAAAAATTTTAATTGTTTCTCCAGTTTGTGAGGCTGAAGAAATCTAAAATCTAGTGATGGAAACAACTATTAGAGATAAGGGAATTTAGACCTAGAGTCTTCCCTGGATCAAAACAAAGCCTGAAAGGAGCCTGGTATTTCTTAAATCCTAAAGGCTCACTGCCACTTTTGGCTATGTCCTCCTTATTCCTATTTTGTCTTTATCCCCCACCCCAATCCCTAATCTTCCATATTCCCATCAAGTTTGTCTTTCTAGGCTAGGACCCTGACAAGGTGGTTAATGCTGATGGCAATGGGGTGGAGGGAGCAGCATTTCCTCAGAAATTTAACTTTGCAAAAGAGGTCCTCAAAAGGTTAGGAAGCCAGGGTTGGCATGTGTGCGTGTATGTGGGTGCATGTGTGTAGCTGTGTGTCCATATTTAACATGTAAAAAATCCTTTGGGGAACATTGTACATTATCTTCTTCCTACTTCACATTCCCCCAGTGGTATGCCCAGTCAGTCGTCCCTTCCACCTCTCAGTAGCATAGCAATAATGACCATGAGCACCTTGGGGTTCATTTGCCCAGTGCTAGGTCTGCCCAGTGCCTGGGGCTGCACACCTGGGGCTAATCTTGCATCTCAGCAACATCAGCTGAGAATGCAGGCTCAGACCCAGGGAGCCCCAGGAGGTGGTGGCTGGGATTCCTTGTACCAACCAGCCCTTGCCTGCAAGGAAGGGCATTGGTGATGGCTTTCCTAGATGCCCCAGCCAGTTCTGAGGGTTTCACCATTTCCATTTTTCAACCTCTCTTCCCCTCCAGCCAATAAAAAGGCAATTTGTTACCTAATGAAGCTGTACCATAATGATTGCTGTCACTGTCTGGATGCTCTTTAGCATTCCTGTCCTGAAGAATTCAGTCCTTGCTACAAGAGAGTCTGAAGCTGTCTTTTTTTTTTTTAAACAGTGTTTTGTAAATTCCAGATGACTATGCAGAGGCCTTGGGGTCTCTCACCCTCACCCTGGTCTGGCTGGGTGTGTAGCCTTCAACCTTGGTAGGGGTTGGGGAGGGAGGGATGTTTTAAGAACTGCAAAAAGGTGGTTTGTAAATACTTTGCATTTTGTCTGATTAAAAACAACAGACCTCACTGGTGCAACAGTGTCTGTGGGGAGGAGGCGGTGTACCTCTGTAGGCATGTTTATGCACATGTGTATATATGGCTGCCGCTATAGAGGTCACTCTTCTCTGATGCCTTACTGTGATGAGTAGGTGATCCTGGCTTATCAGAGGTTACACCAGCTCAGCCTAAGCTTGAGCCAGGTCCTACCAAGCTGAAATGCCTTGAAGGGTCTACTTGTTATCTGAAGACTCCTCCAAGGTGGCTACAGCATCTCATGAAGACATCCCTGTGTCCTGGGAGGTAAAAGGACATCATGGATGAAATCACATTGAAAATATCCAAGGTTACTGTGCCTAAGAGACAATGGCTACTGAGCTCATAAGCACAGTCTTAGTTCCCGGCACTTGTTCACTGGAATCTGGTTTTAAGCCTCGGTGTCAGAACTAGAAAGGTTTCTGGACATCATCTTGACCTAAGTTTTTCAGGGGAAGCTGTGAGTCCAGCTCCAAAAAAAGAGTATGCCTTGCTGATCACCTGCTGGGGCCTGGTCACTGTGGAGTTCTCCCTCTCCAGGACTTCCTGGCCACCCTTCTTCCCCATTTCCTTTCCCTTCTCCCTCCTTCTGGGTCCTCACATCTTAGTCTCCTTCATCTTCTGCTTTCTATTTCCCATTTTATCTTCCCAGGCAATGGGAAAAGCCAAAATGGATCCTCAGTCAAGACTGGGCCTGAGCCAGGGCTCAATCAGTTTATAGGCTTTTATTAAGCACTTGCTGCATATTGAGGCTGTTGCTATGAAAACATGAAAAGGAGTTCACAGTGTAGCAGTCATACATGTGCTAATACCTGTGTTTGAGGGCCCTTGTCTTCATTAGTGAAAATGGTTTAACCTCAGTGACCTTGAGGAAGTCTTTTCGTTCTTTGCTCCTACCTGTTTCCTCACAAAATCTAGATAATACTGGCCTATTTATCTCAGAGGAGGGAGCTTGACAGTGGTAAGAACACTGACACTAGTAAAAGGACCTAGGTTAAAAAGCCCCCTCTCACACTGACCTCACTTATAAAATGCAAGAGCCGCACTAGTCCCTTGCTCCAATAAGGCCAAGGACCTCGAAGGTCCACTCTGGAGCTATGATTCTATTATGATTAGCCTCAAGCTCCCATCTCCATTCTGGGGGCTACACTGATAACTCGCTCTCTTCCTCTCACCTGTCCTGTGATGCCCCCTGGTGGGGGGCTCTTGGACTTCAATAGGCAAAGGTTATTTCTCCACCTACCTTTCCATATTAGACCCGGAGGATAGTGTATAAGTTCTTAGAGACAATGTCCAGGGAAGGACTCTTAACGACATCTTGA
Organism: Gracilinanus agilis; assembly: GCF_016433145.1. Taxonomy (NCBI): domain Eukaryota; kingdom Metazoa; phylum Chordata; class Mammalia; order Didelphimorphia; family Didelphidae; genus Gracilinanus; species Gracilinanus agilis. The sequence goes on along the minus strand of NC_058131.1, from coordinate 338,248,094 downwards.
GTCAGAAGTTTGAAGGACAGGGAGGTTCCAGCCTAGAAAAAGAAGGCCAGCTGGGTCCAAAGACAATTGAAGGTGGCAAAGAGCAACAAACAGGCAGTCCTGGGTAATGTGACCTTAGACAAATCACTTCTTGTCGGGCCTCACGTCTGCAATGAATGGTAAGGAGGGTCCTTCTGCCTCCGCTCTTCATCCCCTCTCCATGCAATTTCCTAACAGGCTGCATTCTAGTGCCACATAGGACTCCTCTGTTACCTTCATTTAAAGTATAAAAATCAACAGTACTGTAAGGATTCTACAAATCACTTGGAGTCCACAGACCAAAGTTTATAAAGCTTTTATTAAACATCTTAAACAGCTGTGCAATTGAGCCAACCAAAAATAAAACAGTATTTTAACCAGCAGCCCTTAAATTTCAAAAATGTTGCTGTTAGGTCTAATTCCCCAGGTGACAAGCACCAAGTTCAGTCCTCTGCCCAGGTCACCTCCCACTCCTCAGTCAATCCAAGGGATGATGAGCGAGTGGATCAAACTGGAAGTATACTAAGAAAAACAACAAAGTCTTCTTCCTGGCTATTTCTTTGTACTGTGGAATCTCTGAAGATAAAGCCCAAGTTCCCAGTATGGAACGGAAATGGCCACTTCTTATCACCTCTCCTGAGTTGTTCCATTTAGGTTGTTGTGTTCTAGGGCTTGCTTCGTTCAACAATCTCCACCATTGTACCAGGTCTCAACTGTGCTAGTGATAAATTCCCAATTCAGATATGCAATATACATTCTTCTCCAAGCTAATAAAAACAAGATAATCCCCAACTAACACCATTGATTGCTCATCACCACTCTGAAAGCAAAGATCTCCTCTCCAACCCAGTCATGTGGGAATCAGCAGATTTGAAGGAACTGGGACAAAAGATAAAAAACCCCAATGGCTCACAGTACTGCCCCTAAGAAATGAGAACCCTGTAAACTCCAGAAATTGGGGAAGGATGTGGCACTATAAAGGAAGACATGCCCTTGTTCTGATAATCAGGAACTATTGCAAGAGAGCCATCGTTTCTTTCAGAAAAAGAAACAGGACGGTTAAATGTTGACAGCACTGAAATGTCAAAACACATTTCATTCTAGCCTACTGAGCAGGAAGTGGGAGCTCCCAAGTGCCAGTGGCTTCGGTGAAGAGCTGGGGTTTCTGCAATTATGAGACGAGTGTTGACAATGACACAGTTAGCCCTATGGGCAATATAAGGCTGAGAGGTTAGAGAGAAGGAAACTAGTTGCACTCCAGACAGGGTTCACCTAGGTAAAAATAATGAATTCTGCTGCTCCATAGTGGAGATCCCTGGAGCAGCAGTGAGGCTGGCCATATTGGGTCTGGTCCCCTGGCAAGATCTGAGATGAAAGGGTGATCATCCAGTCAATGAGGTGTAGGAATGAAGGCAGGGAAGAAAAACAGCAACAACCACTGACCACTGCTGGGTTTCAAACCAAAAGCACCAGTGGTGCCTTTGTTCACATCGTAAAAAGACTGGAAGTGACATGTCCCAGGTGAAGGATGTCCAATCAGGAATGTACTAATCTAGTCTACACAGACATGCAGGAAGCCTGTGATCGATCAATCATATTGTGAACATCCTTTCCCCTTAGGTTCTCATCTTTAAAGCCAACCAATTAGCAGCATGTGAGGATCTTAAGTCCCCACTATCCTGGGATCATGAGCTGATTCAGGGAGGTGGGAGCCAGTGCAGTGATATAAGAAACAGTTTCCCCAACAGCTGTAACAGATAAGGAACAAGGCTGCCAGGAAGACCAAGGCACAGATTGTGCATGGCTTCCGCTCCAGGAGAAAGCTCAGAAGGTAGAAGCCCATGAACATCGAGTGACTGAACCAGAGAGCTGGATTGAGGGGCTTTGGGATGAGCAGGACAGGCAGTAACCACTGAAGGCAGTACATGGTCTCTGCTGGGCAGGCAGGATAGGAGGGGCACAAGGCCCTGAACAGCAAGTGAACTCTATTTGCTTCTTTGATTTCTTTTCCACTCAATTTTCAACGGCTTCTCCAATGTGTCATGGAGCATCAAGTTGTCCAGTATTCTGAAGATACAACTTAAAAGAAAAACAAACAAACAAAACCAAAATACTTATGGGGGAGAGCAACCTTACAAACAATAAAAGTACTTACTTGTAGTTCTGTGAACTAGAGATCTCAATCAATGCAATCAATCATACTATATTAATTGAGGGACTGAATTTCATTGAAATCCATTACAAATTGCAGAAGTTTTCTTGTAAATGTTTTTTTCTCAGTTGACATGATTTCAAGATGTCAAATGGAGCTACTCTGAGTTTATGATGGATCTAGAAATCTTTTAATCCCATTCTACATTTATCAATATTGGCTAATTCCTTTGAAAATTATTATACAGGGGCAGCTAGGTGTCTCACTGGATAGAATTCCAACCCTGGAGTTGGGAGGACCTGGGTTTAAATCTGGCAAGGTCACTTAACCCCAAATGCCTTTATAGCCCTCCTGCTTTGGAACCAATGCTTAGTTCTCAGACAGAAGGCAGGAGTAAAAAAATTTTTTTTTACAGTCACAACCTGAAAACTAGTGACATAAACCCCTTAGGGCAGGAGTCGGCAATGTATGGCTCTTTCTGCAGGAGCCATAAAGTCAATTTATTTTCAGGCGCTGTTACAGGAGCACGCACTGTGAGCACTGTACGGCTCTCACGAAATTACATTTAAAAAAATGTTTATGGCTCTCACAGCCAAAAAGGTTGCTGACCCCTGCCTTAGGGGATCTGCATAAGGAGCTATGCACCACCCCTGATGGGGACTACTTCAGTCTTCCCCTCTTCAAAAATCAAGGTGGAAAGCCAATTAGCTGGAAAGGGAAGGAAAGGTTTAACATTCTAAAATCTTCTAACAAGTATCTGTTTTAGTTTTCCTTAGATTTTGGCTGATCAAGTATAAGAAGGCAAAAAGACTTTTACCCACTGCTTATGTTCCTGTAACCCAGGTTCTTAAGGATACACCAGTGATTTACATATTCCTTCTTGACACAATGGCAGTCTAAAATAATAGAAAATCCTTTCTTTCCATTGTTCTCAAACACTTATTGTCTACATATAAATATTCCTGTTTCTGCTTCAGGAGGTACATAAAGATTAAATGAGACTGTTTTCAGTTGTCATGGAGTTTAAAATGTAGAAGACTTCTTATAAATTAGCTTTCTAGGAGAAGGGGCACATGGGTTGAAGAATAAGAGGGAAAAACTGAAGGCTATGATTAGTCATTGGCATAACATCACTGTATTGATTCAAAAGCAAAAACTGCATTTCACCTAATATCTCTAGAAAGCAGAATGACCTATGACTTGCCCCAACACTTGAGCAACTTTTGCTCATTCATGGTGACACAAGTGCTAGGTGTGGTCACCCAGAAGGCACTGTAACTGATCTTTAACAAGCCAAGGCAACCTGATTCATTCATGTGGGCCAATAGGGAAGCAACTGGTGACTGACTCAAAGTTTATTATTGGTTGACCAGCTCCACTTGCTCTTAGTAACATCAAAGAAAAAAAGGATCTGTCTCTGCCCTTTGGAACGGTGTCTCCTAAACATTTCTTGATTCTATGTCAAACAGGACACTACTGAAGCTTTACAAACTCTAAGGTTTAAAAGGGAACTAAACCAGATACTCATTAGAAAAACTTTAGAAGTAGCAATGGGGTAGTGCAAAGGTGTCACATACTGGTACCACAACACTCCCGAATGTGGCCCAAACCAGACTGAAATGCAATTGGGAAACATTTAATAGAATAAATAAAACTACAATGAAATATAGATAATATTCATTTGTGGTTTTTTAAGTCAATATATGGCCCACAGAGATCCTTATATAGTATGGTGGCCTGCTTCTTTTTGAGTTTGACACCACTTGTATAGTAGGTTGAGAGTGCTAAATGTGGCATTACGTGGGAGCTGAATCAAAATCCCAACCCTGGTTACTAGACCACTATGAGTCTCATTTTCCATAAGTTTGTTATGAGGGAAATGCTTTGTAAACCTTAAAGTGATATAGAAGATTAATGATTATCAACAATGAGATGGATGGGACCCATTGAATTGTAACATAAAATGTCTGCCTTTTTTACATTGTGTTGGCTGCCTCTCAGTTCCCTGGCTCACCCAGAGCTCAGGTAAGAATGGTAAGGAGGTGGCCACTACATAGTCAGGTGGCACAAGTGTTACCTCTGCTACCTTCTGCTGTGACCCTGAGCCTCAGGTTTCTCACCTGGAAGATGAGGAAGGTGTTGGACAAGGTCCCCTTTCATTTCTAAACCTACGGTCCTATGATATGAATAGCTGCTGCTTGCATAAGGAATCTTCAGAACATTATTCTTGGTTGATTCTGCTGCTGGCTGCACTTGGAGACAGCCTCTCCTTCCCCACCAACAAAACCCCCTATACACAGGTGTGTGTGTCTGGAAGGCTGAAGGGCGATGACTCCTCCTGAGAAGTCTTCTTGGTGCATCTCGGAAAGTCTAAAGAAAAGGATTTTGAGGAGTCACGACATGTGAGTTGAGTTGGGCAACTCTGAACAAGTTGTACTTCATGTCTCTGGGCATTTTCATCCTCATTGTATAAATGAGAGAACTAAGACTTGCAAAAGGTAGCTGAGAGGTAAGTAAAGAGTAGAATTTAGGCCCACTAAAATTAGATGCTGAGCCTGGGTCCAATCTTGCCTTTTCTTTGAGTAATGGCAAGTATAAGAAAGCCCAATTCATTTGTTTCCTTTAAATAAAAGCTCCTTTAATGCTTTTTTATAACATGATTTGATTTGCAAAAATTCTCCAGGAATTCAGTTACTGTATGAAATGCCTTGGGACTGACCAGTGTACTTATGCCCTAAACCTAAGATCTGGTGATCCTACTGACTCTCCTTTTAGGGAACCAAATGAGCTTGGTGCACTGAATACAGTTTGTCTTAAGTGCCTCTGGAAAATTTCCAGATGCTCTGATTCAAAGATAAGTTAACCACCTGAGCCAAATTTTATAGGCAGGATGTGAGTATGGACATTAGTTAGAAAAACTAAATGGCTTTAAAATTGTAGGTGATAAAATATGTTCTTCTAGATGTTGGCATAAGCCATTTCTATACCTAGGTGACAATTTCCCTGAAAGAAGGACTGTAGGCTGCTCAAATGATATCTGAGCCCTGCAACTGGATGTCAACACTATAGAATCTCATGCTGTGCTCTTCCATGAGCTGGTGACAGCCACCATGGGAATCTGTGTAGTGCAGGAGTGAAGAAAACATTTCTTCTTTGCCAAGAGGTATGTTCATGCCAAGGTCAGCATGGAATTGGCAGACTGAAGTGAAAAGTAAACCAATGCTTTCTGAAAACCTAACAACCAGGCGGCAGGGTGGAGTAAAGAAAGCCATATGATCTGGGCAGAAGTACAACATTCGGAGTTATATGCAAGGGAGATCCAAAAATACAATTTAAATGGGAACCATGACCAAAGGGCTAAAGAACTGGATACTTGAAAGCAGATTCCTATCATAACCCATAGCAAGAGCCAACAAAATACAGGAAGGCCTTGGCTTCAGAGTAGGGGTACATTTCTGTCTTTGCTCTAGCCTCCAAATGCCCTGTCCTTTCAGCTGCTAGCTAAATAATTATTTTCAATACCAACAAAGTCTGTTTACTTAAGATCTGAGAGTAAAGAAGGCAAGTATACATACTCCATTCCAGTCAAGCAGGTCTGCTCACTGACTGACACAAATGATTCTCATTTCTGCCTCCATGCCTTTGCATGCCTTTCCTATTATCACTATGGCCAAGCTTTAAGTCTCACTTCCCACCATCTTACCAAAATTTTTTTCATTCTATGCTAATGAGGTTCCCTCCCTACCTTCTAGCCATATACAAACAAGTCATAGAATCTCAAGAGTTGGAAGACTCCTTAGAGTTATTTAGACCTATTTCTTAACTTGAACAGCAAATGCCCTCTTGGTATTCTGGAAAGAATGTTGGGCTTGGAGATAGAAGACGTAGGTTAAAATCCAGGTTAGGCTCTTACTAAACCTAGGAAATTTTGAACACTCCCAGCCTAGGCTATAAAATGTGGGAAGAATTGAGCTAGATAATCTCTCTGGTCCCTTTCAACTCTAAATCTTAGATGCTCTGAACCCAATGACCTTTCTTTTAGGGAACCAAAAGAGCAGACTACACTGAATATTGTTTATCTCAAGTACCAACTTCCCCTACCTACCTGTCTATAACTTCAAGAAGATCAAATTTTTCGCTGTTCTTTGAAATTGGATTTCTTTATATCTAAATGGATTTCACCAAGAGCAATTATTTATTCCCATATTTCCTTCAGTACCTTCTATTTCTGATTCACCTTTTCATTTGGTCAGGTAACCAATAAACCACAACACTCAGAACTCTACAACACTCAGAACTCTATCCTAGGCTTAACAAATTACTAGGCATTTGTTCACCTGCCAAAGACATAGGTGGGGTCAAAGGACAAGCTATTTTCTTTTACAAATTCATATCCCTTAGTCATAATAGAAGCTACTATTTTGAGTACAAAGATCTCCACCCAAACACTTGAAGGATATGATAGGGCTGCTACCATCCAGGTAATGCTAGTAAATCTTTCACACCAAACATTTTTAAGAGTCACATGTAATTCATCATATTCTCTCTTGTTACTGAGAAATGAACCCTAAAGAATTCTGCTGAATTTACTTTTCATAGAAGGAAAAGGCAAAATAATGGCATGTGAGTTCTGACTCTGTTACTAGCTTTGTGACCTTAAACAGATAATTTAACTCTTCTGGACCCTCAGTTCTGGCCCCTCAGTTTCCTCAAGTATAAATTGAGTAAACTGGAAAATACAGTTTCCCAACATTTCTTGACAGTTACATTCACCAATTACTCTTTTTTTAAAAACCCTTACCTTCCGTCTTGGAGTCAATACTTTGTATTGGCTCCAAGGCAGAAGAATGCTAAGGGTAGGCAATGGGGATTAAGTGACTTGCCCAGGATCACACAGCTGGGAAGTGTCTGAGGTTAGATTTGAACCTAGGACCTCCCATCTCTAGGCTTGGCTCTTAATCCACTGAGCTACCCAGCTGCCTCCTCACCAATTACTCTTGCAGATCCTTACAACAGAGGCTGAGCAAGTGAGAAGCAGACAAATATGGAGCTTTTAAAACACTGGAAAAGTCTAAATGAATCAGGCTGCTATCATGTTTTACAAATTGTTCATACAAGAAAAACATAACTCTTCTGAAACCCAACAACCTCTGGAGATTCAAAAACATCAATGTTCAAAAACTTCTGGGGTTTCTTTACTGTTCTCCACGAAATTGAAGTCATACTAAAACTTGTATGACTATTTAATGAAATCTCCTTAACTAGGGCCTTCCTCTGGATTATTTTCCAGCTTATCGATATCTTTATCAATATGCCCAGAGCTGAACATTGCTTCAAAAGAGACTTGACAAGGCAGAATAAAATGAGGTGAAATTATCAACTTATTCCTGAAAGTTATGTCTGTCAATTCAGCCTAAAATTGCATTTCTTTCTTTGCTGCCACATTTCAATGCAGACTCATATGGAATCTGTAGTCTACTAACATTCCCAGATTTTTTTTCAGAGCATGGCCCCCCCTCATCTTGTACTTTTGAAGTTGATTTTTCAGTGTAAGTCTTTATTTTTTGAGTGTAACACTTTATTTATCTCTACTGGATTTTACCTTATTAGATTTGGTCCAATGATCTCCCTGTCCCTGAAAACCCTTAGGAATCCTGACTCTATCTTCCACTGTGTTAGCATCACTCTCAGCTTGGTGGTATCTGCAAATGTGATGAGTATTCCATCTATGCCTTTATTCAAGTCACTGATAAAAATGTTAAGCAGCCCAGGGTGAAGCACAGATTCGTGGGGGCTTCACTGGAGACCTCTTAGCTGAATCTCACAAAGCAGTCATATTTTTAGTATTTGAAAATATTATTAGATATAGTATCCTATGGTCACTTTAACAATCACCCACTCTCCTTTTCTTCTAATAAATATTTATGTGGCACCTAATATTTATAAGATACACTAGGTAAGGCAGTGTGTCCTCTCACCAATTCGAGGTGTCTTTTAACATGGAATGTTATATCTTTTTTCTCATATTAGATGGTGGTATATGGAAGGACTGAGAGAAGAAGAAGCAGGAGACAGCATAACTTTCTGACAGTGATAGGACTAGGTTATTTTCAAACAAGTCACTTAACTAATCATTTCTACAGGAAACAAACCATGATCCTAGCCAATGACAGCAACTTTACAAGCGAGAGAAGGCTTTCACTAATAAGTCATTCACACGAAGAAGTTTAGCAACATTGTATTCTAACTGATATTCCTCTTTGCCTTCCTTCTAGATGATCCAGAGAAATGCTATTGCTGATCTCTCTAGTTCTTCAAGTACACTTGAATTTCAGAGAATTCCTAATCTATGACATCACACAGTCCTGTAGCACTGGGTGCCTGATATCCCCAAAGTGAAAGATCTTAAATAGAATGTAAATATTCCAAAGCTGGGTTGGAAAAAATGCAAGAGAAAAAGACAAGTTAAGATATATCTTTAAAAGATATTTTACAGATGCTAGTTACACTTCCCATCTGTGGTTCACTAATAAAGCTATCAAAAGTCAATCCCTGCTAAGTTTTCCAAATAAGGAACCAATGTCTATTAGCTGTGATAAAAAAACCTAATATTTTCTGTATCCCTGACATATGTCTAAGACTTTTTCTGACACAATCTTTGACAATGGTGTTATGTATTGCCGGATTGGTTGAGCAACATCAAGTGAGTTCCCTTGAACGCTTTATAGACCTCTGCAACAGATAAAAAAGAAAATTTCATAAAAGAAATGGAAAGTAGGTCTGAATCAAGTCCCAGATTCTCTCTTTATTACTTTTAGGAGAAAATATAACGGTCTAGTATTTTTTTTTTAAATAGGCAATGGGGATCAAGTGACTTGCCCAGGGTCACACAGCTAGGAAGTGTCTGAGGTCAAATTTGAACCTAGGACCTCCTCTCTCTAGGCCTGGCTCACAATCCACTGAGCTACCCAGCTGCCCCCCTAGTATTTTTTTAAAACATTCCTTTTGTCTCTCTTTCTATGCCCATACCTTATCCCAAACTTTGCAGCTGTCTCCTTTTAAAAGCAGTATAACTCGACTATCCTATCCAACTTCCTAAATACCCTCATACCCAGGAGATATACAAATCATGAAACAAAATAAAATAAGCTTTATGATGCAGCTGAAATCAATGTGTTACTCAGCAAGGATGGGGAGTAGGTAAAGCTGGGATAAGTTAAACAGTGCTGTCAAACTCAAATATAAAGGGAGTCACTAAACAATAATGAAGATCCCTGAGGCTACATGTTGGCTTAGAAAATCACATATTAACATGATCTATGTGCTCTATTGCATTTTTATCTATTTTGTTAAACATTTCCCAATTACATTTTTTTAAAAATTATTTTAGACCCTTAACTTCTGTGTATTGACTTATAGGTGGAAGAGTGGTAAGGGTAGGCAATGGGGGTCAAGTGACTTGCCCAGGGTCACACAGCTGGGAAGTGTCTGAGTCCGGATTTGAACCTAGGACCTCCCGTCTCTAGGCCTGGCTCTCAATCCACTGAGCTACCCAGTTGCCCTCCCAATTACATTTTAATCTGATTTGGGCTACACTGGGGAATGTTCCCTAAAATGTCCTTTAAAACTTTATAATAGCATGGTTGTGTTTTAAGCAACAACAACAAAAAAAATCAATAATCAATTGATCAATAAACATTTATTAAATGCCTACTATGGACCAGGCACTGTATTAGGCAGCAATGAGACAAAAGTGTTTATTTATTTATTTTTTTTGCTTAATGCACAATTAGAGGGGGCTCTCTTCCCCCTTTAATATTATAACTTAATAGCATTTACCACCTCTCCAGTGACTCCAGAATGTATAATTTCCCGACAGCTTTCTGTCACTCATCACAAGGCAAAGTCATTAAATCATGCTGTTTTTTCTACATTAAAATCACTTACAAGATGATGTACTCCAATGTATCTAGCTAATTGGTGAGAATAAAATCCTAATGTGTTGGACAGGCAAACCAACAGCCTCAGTATGAGAGAGGCTAATATATTGTGTAGGAAGAATACAAGGAGGCTAAGGGTCAGGAAACTGGTTCTATCCCCAACTTTACCATAGTCTTACTATATAAGCTTGGGACACTTCCTCTAGACCTGTTACCTTACCTACAAAATGAAATTTTTTCCTGCTCTAAAGTTTCACTATTATGATTTGTTATGACACTATGATGTATTGAGAAGGCACTGAAACTCTCCCAAGTTTGAGACCCTGGCTATGACAATATTAGCTGTGAAGCCCCAAATAATTTTAACTGAAGGTGATTCAGTTTCCTCATCTCTAAGATGGAGATAACAAAATTTAACTACCCCTCTCTCAAGACAGCAAAGAGGAAAAGTACTCTGCAAACCTTAAAGTCCTATATAAAGAGCCACCTCTGATATTTACCACCTGCCTGACCTTGGAAAAGACACATACAACCTCCCTAAGACTAGAAGGTCTCTAGGAGTCTCTTCCAGTCCTAGATTTACAACCCCATAATTATTATTACTGTTCCACTACAGAATGTTCAAAGCACCTTACCATTCACAAATCTCCTTCATGGAAGTTCCATTTCTTACTTTCTTCTCTATACTACTGTCAATACTTTGAGAATAGTAAGCAAGCTGCAGAAGTAAATCTAAAGCCCAGGGAGAGGGAGCAATGACTCATCCAAGATTATACAATATAAGGAACAAGAGAAGCTATTCCCCCCCCCAAATATACATAAATTATGGACTAATAATAGATTGCAACTTACAGCTTTAGGGTTTCGGAAAGCTTTCAAACACATTCTTTCATTTGATGTCGATTAGAACAGCTCAAGGCATGTGTTACTGCTCCCATTTTATATATGAAGATACAAAGGCTTAGAAAGGGAAAATGGCTAGGAACTCCTGGGAGGATGGCACCCCCAGGCCGCAGATCTTTCCACCCTCTCTAAGAATAAGTTACTGCCAGTCCCCCCAGGCTTTTTACGTGTCCCCTACCTCTCTGGAACTCAAGAGACAGTGAGGAAAACCCAGATTTGGAGTTTGCGGATAATCCGCATGAAGGCTTGGAACAATGATCTCTCCCATTCCTTCTGGCTGCCCCCTCGGGATAGTGCCTGATATTTCTTAGCCCACGGCCCCGAAAATAAAGGGGGAGCATCAGGGGAAGAAAAAGTGCATTCCGCGCCTGCGCCGAAGGGGATGCTAGTAGGTAGTGGGGCGCAGCGCCCCAGAGTTATGCGCTTGCGCCAGAAGAGGGTTTTCCCTTCACCCCTAATTCCCCCCTCCCTCCAGGTGATCCGCGGCTTTGGAGAAGGACCCGGGGAGAGCCAACGCGGCACGTAAAGGCTGCCCTCAGGACTCCCACCCCTCTCCACTGCGCTCAGGCCAGGGCCGTGCTACCTGCAAACGTCGCCACGGCCGCGTCGCCGCCGCCGCCGCTGCCGCCGCCACCGGAAGCCCCAACGCCTTCCCCTCCCCTTCCCTCCCCTCCCCTCTCTTGTTCAGCGTTACGGTCGAGGACCCACTCCCGAGCCGGGCCTGTCCTAGGAGTTCGCCTGAGTTCCGTACACCCTGACCCCAAAGCCTCCCTCCGTTCTGCGCCTTCCCTTTAGGGTCCCAGCCCCGTTCCTCATCCGCGTCCAATTCTGCCCTAGGGTTGGGGAAATTCAACACATTACATGACCAAGTCATCCCTGGAAAAGATAAGATGTAACGTGCCACAACCCTAGAAGAAACCAGGTTCTTTTTTGTCAGGCTCTGTGCCGGGCAACTCTGAGGAATGAGGCAACATGCCCCGCATGCGTAGGCGATAGATTAGGGGCCTCGAAAGCCGGCTCTCCCGCGCTCCGTTATAAGTTGCTGTGGGAGGAGGAGGAGGTCTTGGTTAGAGTGAGAGGCGGGTAATTGGCAACCCGTGTATAATGGGACTATCCTCAGTGAATTTCCCATAAACGTGATGGTATAGTTTTGGGACTTGGAGAAAATAACGTTATCCTGACTTCTCTAGGAGAACAGGAATAGGAAGGCTTGCACGGTTATTTGGCCAGGGGCACATGTGGATGGAGTGGAAAGTGAAGCTCGGAAGTCTTGAGTTCAAATTCAACCTCTATAGCTGTGTAACCTAGGCATGCCTCTTAAACCGCTGTCTGCCTCAGTTTCCTCATCTGTAAAATGGGGATAATAATAATAGTAACTATCTCCCAAGCTTGTGAGGAATCAAATGCTTTTAAAGTCATTATTCTCTTCCACTACCGCATATCTGTTTCAGTTAAACTGAACCATTTACCTCCCCTAAGGACCACTTGTGTTTTCTATCTTTAATGTTTTTGCTATCTGTGCTGCACCTTCCAGCCTACGGCAAATCTCCACTCAGTAATGATTCCTATTTCTGTCTAAGGATCACAGAATCTAAGTCACTGACTCAGCAATCATTTAGTCCAACCTATTTGCATAAGGAAGTGACTGGCTAGAATGGATACTACGTTCTTTCCCCAAGTCTTTCATGCTTTATTAGAAAAAAAGCAGTTCATTTAGAAAGGTGGTTTGCAAAATTGATATATTGATATTGATATTCTATGGGAGCAGAGCATTTGAATATTATTTTGAAACACATTGATTTTCTTATGATGAAATATTTGGAAAGGTATTTTGAGTTGTTGATTGGTAAACATAGAACTACCAAAGTAGTCGGAAAAACCACTTTTTAATCAGGATAGGGATAAAGTCCAATATTTGGCCCTTTACTCGGAGTCTGGACTCAAAACTTTTACAGAGTCTACACCCTGGACTCTGGGGACATTATCCCTGGAATTGCCATCCAGCTTGAAGACAACTCTGAGGAGCCATTAAAGTTGGGAAGCTTAAATACCTTTCTAGGGAACTTGGGGACTAAGAAGGAGAGGGTTGATTGACTTTACAATGGCAACAAAGGAAAATGAGGAATTCCAGACAGGAATAATAGTGAGAGGCTAATGCTTTACAATGGACACTACTAGTGAGGTTGGACTTTCCCTCAGGGAGTACTTCAATTGTGACAAGGTCAAACCTGAGGCTTTCACCTTCAAGCTAGGCAAACTGGGATTCATTAAATCTTTCTAGGCTACAAGTTTGGGGGCTTCTAGATTCCACCTCCACAGAATTAATATTAGAGGTAGCCTTTTTTTCTTAGGGATAATCAATATGAAGCAAATTTGTTTTACCCCAAAAAATTTTTCCTGAAAAGCATGAATTTAATGGATAATTTTGAAGAGCAGAGTATTCTAAAGAAATCAATGCAAGGTCTTTAAAGTATGAATTTGTTCTCTGATGCAGAAAGATAAAGTGACTGCATTCTGAGAAATTGATTATGGATAATAAATTCACAGAATAATATTTTGCATTTTTATCCATTTTAAAAACACTTGCTCTGTAAATTAAATAGAAAAAAGTAAAGTTCTGCTTATTCAACTTGATGAGTATAGAGAAGGAATTATCTTATTTTGAAAAACTTGATATTTCTATGTATCAGTGATGATAAACCTTTTAGAGATGGAGTGCAGGGCCCTATCCCCTCACTCCTCCACCCAGGCTGAGTGCCATGCCCCCCCCAAAACCCCCCAACACTCCCCCACCCGCCAGTGCCAGGCCTGCCACACACACCCTCATCCCACACAGTGAAGGGAAAAAACACAGTAACAAACCACTGCTTCCCAAGTCTTGTGAGGTGCAGAGGTGAACCCCCAGGGGTTCCGGAAGGGTACCTTTTGCAAGAATATAAGACTCAAACTTAGCTTAAAAATAAAAAGAGAAATTTATTAATTTAGAAAGTAATGTTGAAGCTGTGTGACCCTGGGCAAGTCACTTGACCCCCATTGCCTACCCTTACCACTCTTCCACCTATAAGTCAATACACAGAAGTTAAGGGTTTAAAAAAAAAAAAAAAAGAAAGTAATGTTGAGAATGGCCAGGAAGATAGCAAGGTAGAACAACAAGATGGAAAGCTGCTCCTTGGGAGGACAGCATAGATGGAAAAGCTGTCCCCTAGAGGACATCAATTCTGGGGTTTTTAATACTCTTTACAACAGTGAAGACATGACTCTAGAGTGGTAAGCACTGAAGCAAGGAGTTGAGGAAGTTTGTCAGAGGGCATGGGGGTGGTTCTCCAGATTTAGAGGATAGTGTGTCTCTTTGTCCATCTCAAATCAATGGGACAATCAAAGGAGGGTAATTCTCAAGGTCAGATGTTTTGGATTAGGAGTCCTGAGGGTGTAAGGGAGCTAAGGAATTTCCCTGTTTACAGTTTGCCTGAGTTTGGGGGGATACAATGCCCGTGCTACCAAGTTCTACTGCAATACATTGGGCCCAGCCCTAGAAGTCTACAGCTCACTCTGTTTAGTTTCACACGGTGGATGCCATTGTGGTTTAGGTACTGTAGGTGCCATTTAGCCATCATTGCAGCATTCTTGATGCTATTAGCTTCCATCATAGCCATAGCAAGCCCAAGGGGTTGTTAAATGTTCAGAAAGCTCAGCATGTAGGTAAATATCACTTACATAAACTGAAGTATTTGAGTCCCTCCTGGATTGGGAAGGAGGTTGGCCACAGCTAAAGACTGTGTAGGGGAGTCACTGGGCATTCTTTGAATCTTAGTATCTGCAATCAAAGCCATACCATGTCCTATTAGATTTAGGAATATATGCCAGTCACTAAATATTCGAGTTCTTGTTCTTGATTGGCAGGGTACTGTTTATGCTCACATGCATCTACTACACTGAGACCTTTTTCTCCATAAAATTTTCTTACACAGTAGACATGGGCAACACAGGACCATACTCTGAATGATGTTTGATGGACATCTTTAGTTTGTGACTCTCTTCATCCCATTGGTCTGGCTTTGCATTAACAGTCTCAAGCATAAAATGGGTCCTCTTTGATAATCTGAATGCAAGTGTGTTCACAGAATATTTCTGTACCTCCTCCATCATCACCCCCTTCTGAAGATCAATGGGGGAGCTACTGAGGCCATGGCTGCACAGCCACTTCTGGTGTCTAGAAGTGCAGGCAGTAGATTTGACTGTAGGGCAGCCAATCCTGGCTGTAACATAGGAAGAACAGTAGCCCTGGCTGTGATGTAAAAGGAAGCATGTGTATTGATAGTGGTCTTATGTTATCTGAGTAAGAACTTGTAAATAGCACATTGAAACAAGCATTAAAAACCTAAAAATTTTATAGTTTTGACTCTAGGCAAATAAAGAATTCCCTGGTTTATCAAACAAAACAATGTAAATTTTACTACCCTTCATAACATCTTTTTTGTGTCAATCAGAGTTTCTCCTGTAGTTCTTACAAAAAGCAGCATTCAACTGAAAAGTGAAAAAGAATTGTGAATGGCAATAGTATCAGAGACATTATGTTTTGAGAAACATTGTCTCAAGCAAGAGCCCACTCACTACTGTAATGATTTATTGTGATTGTTATTTTGTGTTACAATTTTTTTTAAATTTTATTTATTTTTATTTTTTTAAACTCTTACCTTCTTTCTTGGAGCCAATTGGCTCCAAGGCAGAAGAGTGGTAAAGGTTAGGCAATGGGGGTCAAGTGACTTGCTCAGGGTCACACAGCTGGGAAGTGTCTGAGACCAGATTTGAACCCAAGACTTCCCGTCTCTAGGTCTGGCTCTCAATCCACTGAGCTACCCAGCTGCCCCACAAATTTCAAAATTAGAAAAGATTTGATAAAATATAGGTTACTTTATTTTTACTGTATATTTAAGACCTTTGTTATAAATATTAAAATCAATTCTTAACTTCATTTGAATAAAATATAGACTAAATAAATTATTAATCTATGTTGTTTTTTGAAAAGTGTAAGTAGGGAAACTTTTTTAATCAAAAAGAGAGGCTTACTTCTCAAAGTTTGGAAACTTCATTTAGAGTAAAACTGCTTTTAGCTGGTGTTATGGGGACACCTGGCGGTAGGAGAAGTTCAAATTATACTCCCCTATCAAAGTTGGCTCTCCATAGTATTTATATTGGAGAGTAGCATCTTTATTTAACAGAAAGCCTTAGGTAAAGAGCATTTTTATTAAACCTATGCCCCTTACAAATCTTGGCATGGGGCTCAAAAGGGAACACAAGCCAATTGCCCCGAAAGCCTTTCTGGAGATTGCAGTCTAGTTAGACATTATCTTTGACCTTTGAGTAGGACAAGTATGTCAATAAAGGAAGAGATCTTGCTTCTGGACCCATTATCCCACTGAAACTTCTCTCTCCAAGCTTCCCAATTGTCCTTTCTAAGACTAGCTCCTTTTTGATTTCTTGGCAATATGAGACAGCATGAAGAACCTCCTGTTTATTGAAACTCTCTTCTTCTTTCTCTTCTGTGACATTGTTCTCTTAGTGTTCTCTTTTTCTGTTTCCTTCTTTGGCTCCACTTTATCCTATCCCCCTAAATAAAAGTGCTAAATATTAACATTCCCCAAGACAGTTTCTCAGCTACCTTCTTGCTCTCTTTTTCTGGCATTCATTGGCAGATTAAGACTCTAGGAAACCTTTCCACAACAAAACCTGGGTGGCTTCTCTCCAAGCTTACCAATTTACCTTATTTGAAACTAACCACCAGGACCTCCAAGGTGAAGTGACTTCCTTGGTTCTAAGAAAGGAAGTGTGGCACAATAGGAAGAGCACAAATCTTTTTAAAATTATCTTGCAAAATATTTGCATATTGTTCATTTTTGTAAATGAACTCCAAACCTCAAAATAAAAACTCAAACAAAATAAAGTAAAAATTTGTATGCTTTCATCTGCATTCTGACTCCAACAGTTCTTTCTTTGGAGGTGGATAGAATTCTTTGTCATAAATCCCTCAGAATTGTCCTGGATCGTTGTATTGCTGAGAGTAGCTTAATCTATCACAGTTGATCATTTCACAATGTTGCTGTTAACTGTGTATAATTTTCTCTTGGTACTGCTTATTTCACTCTATTAATTTGTGCAGTTCTTTCCAGAAGAACACAAATCTCGAAACCAGGAGAATTTAGTTCAGACATCAGCTCTGACACAAGTGTGTGACTTTAAGAGAATAATTTTCTTTTCCTAAGCTTCAGTTTATTCATCTATAAAATGGGAAATATACTGATACTTATTTCAGAGGATTGTGGTAAGGAAGGAAAATGCTTTATAAACCATGTGCTATAGGAATGAATAATTGTTTTCTATTTTTAATAGAAAAGAATCATAAATGTCTCATAATGGATAAGGAGAAGAGCATTTTGAGGTTTATGGAACATGTGAGAAAGTAGTGAAAGCAATTATTCTCAAATTTCAAATAAAGAAATGGACTTTGGTCAAATATCCCATAGGTTAATAACTGGAGGTTGGGATTTAGGGAATAGCATACCATTCATATTGACCCCAGGTATCTTCCCTGTGTTTTCAGAAAATATAGGCATTGCTTCTTATCCTATGTATTAGCATGGGTTCCAGAACCAGTTCAATTCAATTATGAAAAGGTTGGAGTTGAAATTAGTTGCATGCTCAGTCAATTAACAAACATTAAGCACCTTCTGCCAGGCACTAGGGTAGTCCTTAGGGGATACAAATTAAAAAATGAAACTGCTCTTATCCTCTAGGAGTTTACATTCTATCAAAGGAAGCAATATATACATGAGTAAATAAATTCACAATAGATACAAAGTAAAAACAAAGTCATTTTCAGGGAAGGCACCAGCAACTGTAGAATTAAAAAAGATTTGATATGGGATGAATTTTAAGATGAATTTTGAAGAAAAATAGGAATTCTAAAAGGCAGATATGAGGAAGTAGTGAATTCCCAGCAAGGAGTGGGAAGGTGGGATGTTATGAATAAGGAACAGTAAGTAGTTTGGTGAACCCAAGAGTAGATGAAGGAAAGTAATGATGAAATAAGATGAAAAGGTAGGCTGAATATCTAACTGATTTGACATGCAGGTCAAGGAGAATAAGGAGTTGAGGTTGACTGTATGATTATGAACTCAAGTGGCTACAAGAATGGTCTCATGATCAAGGAAAATTTGGGAGAGGTATGATATTGGGGAGGAAGAGATAATGAATTATATTTTAGACATGTTGAAGTTAAGATGCTTATGGGATGCCCAGTTGGAAATGTCTAAAAGGCAGTTGCTGATGTGGGACTGAAGCTCAAGAGAAAGATTGAAGATGCTTGTAGAGATCACTAGTAGCCCACTTACTACTGTAACAATTTATTGTAATTGTTATTTTGTGTTACAAATTTTAAAATTAGAAAAGATTTGATAAAATATAGGTTACTTTATTTTTACTATATATTTAAGACCTTTGTTATAAATATTAAAATAAATTCTTAACTTCATTTGAATAAAATATAGGCTAAATAAATTTCACATAGTCTTGCTTGGTTCCAGGTTCTATATCTGTAAAATGAGGATGTTGGGCTAGGTAACCCTAAGGTCCCTTCTATTTCCATGATTATCAGCTGCTTAAGAGCAGCGACCTTTCCCCATGACTTTCCACCCATAAACATCTTGGGAAATGTCTGCAGAATGTTGAATGAATGAGCATCTCCATCTGTGCTCAGGTTCAGAGAAATTACAGGCCCAACATATCTGCCTGGCTCATGATGCATTTGGAATATTACACTCAGTCATGAGCTCCACATTTTAGGAAGAATATTGATTAGCACTCTATTACAAATATGAATACGATGAGCAATAATACATGCATAACCCAGTGGAATTGCTTGTTAGCTCCGGGAGTGGGGAGGGAGAGAACATGAATTATGGAACCATGGGAAAAAAACATGGAAAAAATTAATTAATTAACTAAAAGAATATTAATCAGCATATCCAGGGGAAGCTAGAGAGAGCTCATGCCCCTGAAGAATCAGATGAAGAAACAGAGGATATTTAGCTTACAGAAGGGAAGACTAGGGGAATCCACAATGCTATTTTCTTTCTTTTTTCTTTTTTTAATTCAAAGATAATTTGTTTTCCCAATTACTTATAATAACAATTTTCAACCTGTGTTTTCTGAAATTATAAGATTAAAATTGTCTCCCTTCCTTCCTCCTTCCCTCCTCCTTCTTAGAGATAGTAAGCAAATTAATCTGGATTATACATGTATTATCAGGGGCAGAGGTAAGATGGCAGCTTTGTAGCAGCAAAAGCTGAAACTGCTTTGATAATCCTTCCAAACCAATCTTTAAAAAGTTCCTCAGAATGATTGGAGTCAAAAGCCAATAGCAAGACAGAGTGATGGGGCTCTCCTGCTGAACATAACTTGAAAGGTAGGCAGAAAGAGCTGATTTTCACAGGATTTTTATGGGATAAGGGGGAACCAGAAGCAAAACTGCACACAGAGAAGTGCTGACTGACCACCACACCCACCTATTATTCCAGGAGTTTGGGTTTAGGCCAACTTCAAGGTCCTGGGACCCTGCCTACACACCAACAACAGAGCACCCCAAATCCCAGAACCAGCCCTTGAAATCCCTGGTCCCAGCACCAGCCCACAGTGAGGCTCAGAAGTTGGTAGTGCTTGGTCCTTTCAAGCCTACACTGTGGTGAAGCCCCAGGGCAAAATAGTTCCAGTGCTGAGACCTACAAGCCATCAGCAGAGGAGACAGAATTTCATCAGCTTTCAAAACTCCCAGTCCACAGGCAAAAAAAAAAAAAAAGGGCTGGGAAAATGAGCAAACAACAAAAGAAACACCTAATCCTAGAAAATTTTTGTGGAGACAAAGAGCAAAACACAGAATCAACAGGGGACAGTGAGAACCAAGCAACCACATGCAAAACTTCAAAGTAAAACAGGAACTGGTCCCAGGCTCTGGAAGAACTCAAAAAGGAATTAAAAAACCAAATAAGACAGGTTAAAGAAAAACGGGGAAAAAATCATGCAAGGCATATTTCCATATTGGTCACTGTTGTAAGAGAATATTTATATAAAGCCAAAATCCTTAAATAAAACCAGAAATAAACTAATGTTAAAGATGGTATATGCTTTGATCTGCATCTAATTCCAGCATTCTTTCTCTGGAGGTGGATAGCATTCTTTGTCTCAAGTCCTTCAGAATTGTCCCAGATCATCATAATGCTGAGAGTAGCTATATCTTACACAGTTGATCATCATACAATAAATAATGGTATTTTCAGGTGTTTGAGGGACTTTCACTGGAAGAGGGATAAGACTTGTTCTAGTGAGCATGGCATCAGAAGTAGATGTACAGGGTATAGGTCATAGAGAAGCAAGTTACAAATCAATTCAAGGAAGACTTTACTGATTACCTCCCCTCCACCCTCTCACCGCCCCCCCCCCCCCCACTCTCAAAGTGGAAGGAATTGTCTTGTGAAACATTAAATTCCCTATCACTGGAAGTATTCTAGTACTGATTGAACACCCCTTGTGAGGGATATTGCAGAGCAATGGGGTCAAATTAATATAGAAAGAAGGTCTGTAAATCATACATAAGAATCCCTGCAAGTGGCATATTGACTTAGAAAATGACACATTGCCATTATTTATTGTATTTTTGTTAATTTTGTTAAATATTTCCTAATTACATTTTAATCTGGTTCTGGGGACCCTTTAGTTTGTGGGTAGTGTGTTTGATACCTCTGTTTTAAACAGAATTCTGGATCAAGCATGAGCTGGATTAGACAGCCTCAGAGACTCTGTGAATCTATCTTTGTATAAGGGAGTCAAGGAACTTTTATTTCTTACTTTTATTTATTTCTTTTATTTTAATAACAAATTTCCACATAAGTTTTCCAAAGTTATATGATTCCTATTGTCTCTGTCCCTTCTTCCCTCCTTCCTCCTGGGATTGACAAGCAATTCAGTCTGGGTTATACATATATTATCAATTAAAACACATTTCCATATTACTAATTTTTTAGGAGAATAATCTTATAAAACCAAAACCCCAAGCCATATACCCAAATAGTCAAGTGATAAATCATCTGTTATAATCTGCATTGTATATACTTTGATCTGCATCTAATTCCAACATTTCTTTCTCTGGAAGTGAATAGCATTCTTTTTCATAAGTCTCTCAAAATTGTCCTGGATCACTTTGCTACTAAGATTGCTCTTTTAGGGAAGTTTTAAAAGATTGTATCTCAGGGGCAGCTAGGTTGCACAATGAATAGAGTGCCAGGCCTGGAGTCAAGAGGACCTGGGTTCAAATGTGGCCTCATTTACTTCCTAGAATTGTTACTAGGTCAGAAAGTAAGGGTTTAAAAAATAAAAAGGAAAAGAAAAAGAAAAAGTATCCTTAATTACTATGGCTGAGCTTTGCATACATAGAATGTCTCACTATCCTATTCTGGATATGCTCCAACTTTCTTATGTCTGTGTGACCCTAGACAAATCACTTAACTTCTTAGTGACTTAGGTAATGTTCCAAGACCATAAGTTTCAGTGAAGATGCTGACTTGCACTGGTAGAGGGAGTTTCCCTATCAGGGAGTTCTGTATGCCAGTGAAATCAGGCATCCAGTTCCTATTCCTCACATAATGAGGGGCCACTACACCCAAATGCCACCAAACCAGTCTATTTTGTATTTCAGCAGACTTTATATAATCACCCAAATATGCAAACTATCTCTTGGTAGAGCAAGAGTTTAAAACAAATGGTAGTTAGAATTTCTGCCTTCTTCCAGCAGGGGACACCACTACACCACAGATGGGGTGGACAGCCTGCTAAAGGCCAGGCTGGAAGCTCTGAAACAATGTCTGTCCTTCACCAGGTAGGACCATCTCCCCGAGACTGTGGGAGGAACAGGGTGGAGAGAACCTAGGTTTAAGGTCAGCTTCTTCCTAATAAAGAACACGGCCACTCCTTCCTCTCTTCTTTCTACTAAGCAACCTGTTATCCCTCACCTTAGCTCTTCTGCCTTCCTCTGGAGTCTGCAACCAGTGACCAGGCCCTGACTCTCACTGTGTGACCATGTACAAGTCATCTGTACCCTTGAGCCTCAGCTTCTGCATGTGTGCAATGGGGGCAATGATACCTTCAGCACTTACCTTACCTGGTGGTTGTGAGGCTCAAATGAAAGATTCCGAGCAAACCATTTTACACATCTCAAAGCCCTGGCTGTATGAATTCCAGAAAGTACTACTGCTTCCATTCCTATGATGTACCAGGCAGAGTGGCAACATGACATGGAGTTGTGCTTGGAGAGCAAGATTTGAAGCAAGGAAGACCTGAATTCAAGTGCTACCTCTGACACATAAGTGACTGTAAAACCCTGGAAAGGTCATTGAACATTTCAGTATTTATGCAGCTTTCTAAGACTATAAATTGCAGAGAAATTGCCAGCCTATATTGATGGAAGGAATTTCCTCACCTAGCTGCCAGGTATTACCTAGCAGCTGATAGGTACCAAGTAATAGCTCAAGTATGCAATGGGTGTGGGTTCAGGGAGACCCATGAAAATTTCCTGTCCAGTGAAATCATAGCTCAAGGCTCCATTCCTATTCCTATCCATTTATTTGTCATTTCTTGACAAAACTGAGGAATGGATCACACAAGTACTGCATTGATGTCCATGAAATATTTTGTAAATACATAACCCAAGCCAGGCTTCCAACATGCTGGAGGGATCACCTCAGGGACTAGTTCTGGGAGAATGTGGACAAGACTTACATAAGAAAAGAAGGTGTGGATACATTGGGATCTTCACCTGGCAGGAAATGCCTTCTGGGTAGATCATGTATAAATTAATCAAAGAGCATTTATTAAATGCCTACTGTGTGCCAGGCACTGTGCTAGATGCTGGGGATACAACGACAATCAATAATTTCTGTTTGCAAGGAGCTAAAATTCTTTAGTATCTACTAAAATATTAAAGTAAGTACTCTGGGCAAAGCCCTGTTTGTGCCTCGTACCCTGGGGATGCAAAGAGAGATGCCCTCATAGCTATTTCTCTCATGAGGTTTATGATGGGGGAAAGGCATAGAATGAAACAATTATAAGCAGAGTTAGAAGGGACTTTAGATTCGACTCCAGTTCAATCCTCTCCATTTTACAAATGAGGAAACTGAGGCCCAGGGAGGTTAAATGACTTACCCAAGGCCACACAGATAGTAAGCATCCGAAGTAGGACTCAAACCCAGTCTTCTCATTCCAGAGTCAGTAATCTTTCCATTGAACCACACTGCTTTTTACATGTACCTCAATCAACAAGGATTTGTTAAGCACATCCAGCCCAAGACACTTATTAGCTCTGTGACAATGAGCAAATCATTCAACCACTATCTGCTTCAGTTTTCTCATGAGTAAAATGGGCACATAATAGTATCTACATCCTGGGGTTGTTATGAGGATCAGATGAAATAACACTTGTAAAGCATTTAAGGCACCATATAAATTCTAGCTAGCTAATAGTAGTTGTCGTAGTAATAGTCACAGTGGTTTTATTATTATGAAATACTATTATGAGAATTAATACACTTTAAAATATCATTCATCAATAATCACATTTAATAATATTTAATACCATTTAACTACTCATGAAAATATTAATAATTATTGCTTGGTGTTGGGGATACAAACATAAAAGCTAGACATATATAGAAGTCAAAATGCAAAGTATCCTTAGATAAGAATTCCCTCCTCTAATGTGTGAAATTAGAATCTGTTACCCTAAAAACTATGATTTCCAACAAAACTACAATCCCCAGCAAAAACTATGATTCTAGGATCCCACTCACTTCCTGTCATTATGTGCCAATGTAGACAGGCTATAAAATGGATAGAGTTCTGTGTCTAGAGCTCTTTTCCTTCCTATCACAGCTTTGGTGGAGCAGGCTTTTTGAGCAGGTAGAAAAACTTAGTCACGTGATTCTATTTAGTCAGATAATAAACTTTATAAAAATAATACTTAAAGTATTCAACTTTAATTTAACTCTTACACATGTAATAGATTAAGTTATGGGGAATGACCTGAAATACAAAAAAATTAAGTGATCTGCCAGGGCCACAGAGCTAGTAAGTGTCAGAACTACTTTATTTATTTATTTAATTTTTGGAATAGCTACTCTGATTTTATTTTTATTTTTCTCCAAAATTACATGATTTATGCTGTCTCTCTCCCCCTTTTCTTCCCTTATACATATATTATCACTCAAAACCCATTTCCTTACTATTCATTTTTGTAATAATCTTAAAACCAAAATCCCAAATCATATACCCATATAACCAAGTGATAAATCACATGTTTTCTTTTGTGTTTCTATTCCCACACTTCTTTCTCTAGATGTGGATAGCATTCTTTCTCATAAGTCCCTCAGAGTTGTCCTGGCTAATTGCATTGCTTTTAGTAGCAAAATCAATTACATTTGATTATCCCACAATGTTTCAGTTACTGTATATATAATGTTCTCCTGGTTCTGCTTATTTCACTCCACATCAGTTCATGAAGGTCTTTTCAGTTTAGAACTATTTTAGAATCCTAGATGTTCTTGACTTCAAACCACAAACTGTTCACCAAGCCAGAATGCCTTCCTTATTCATAGACATGTGCATGAAAAACTGTTTACATGTTCTTTAAATCACCCAACTTAAATAATAATACAATTAAGTCCTGCTCATACAGTGTGTTCCAAAAGGTTAAGCTTTAAGCTAGTAAGCGTTAAAAGTTTGCAAAGTGCTTTCCTTATGATGAAACTGTGAGTTAGTAGTACAAATGTAATTATCTCCGCTTTATGAGGAGAAAGCTGAGATACTCAACTGAGACGAAGTGACTTACTTTATGATCACATTGCTACCAAGAGAGGTGAGATTTGAACTCAGGTTCTTTTACACCAGGTCCAAAACTGTATCTACTATGCCACATTATCTCCCAAAGGAAAATTACAATATAAGACAATACAAGAGTAATTTACCTGGTAGTATAAGACAATGTTAAACGGTAGGATATCAGGGTAATAGAAACTTGAAGAATGGAAGGTCACTGTGGTGTGCAGTAGTCAGGGAAGACTCCACATAGGATATGCCCTTTGAACCAGATCATGAAAAATAGAATCTATATAGAGAAAGGAAGGAAGAATGAGAGTATGCCACATAGAGCAGTGATGGCAAACCTTTAAGAAATGGAGTGCTGGGTCCTGCCCCCACCCCACTCCACAGACCTAGTGCTATGCCTTTCCTACCTCCACCCCACCCCACATGCTGGGTATGCCTTACCCCTTCCTTACCCCACACAGGGGAGGGAAGAAGCACTCCCAGTGGGCTGCTGGGCAGAGGGGTGAATGAAGGAATGTCCTCAGTGAGTGTAGAGAGGGGGAAGGGAGTGGCCCACATGCTCTGCTCCCTTCCAGCTCTCCTACCTGTGAGCCACCCACTTTACCCCCTGTGTGCTCCCCTTAGCTGCTGGGCAGAGGGAGGGGATGTGAAAAAATATCATCAGGCAGGGTGGAGAATGGGAGGGGAGCAGCTCTGCCAGCATCCCTCTGCCTTTCTAGTAACCTAGGGGTGGATAGGGGGAGGAGTGTAGCTGAGTGCCCACAGAGAGCGCTCTGTGTGCCATCTTTGGCACCCAGGCCATAAGTTTGCCATCACTGACAGAGGAATAATATGAACAAATCTGTGGAGATAAGAGTTCAAAGCCATAGTCATAGGATCAAAGAAACATAGATTTATAGCTGAAAAGGTGGCACAACTAATAGCAGAGCTGGACTAGAACCCTACACCTCCTTCATCTCTTCCTCCTCCTTCTCCTTTCTCCTTACTTTCTGTCATAGTTTTCAAAGTTGTGACTAAGAAAGAAAGACAAAGGCTAGGTAGACAGGGTTAATTGACTTGCAAAGGGTCATTGAGCTAGGAAATGTCTGAGGCTGGATTTGAACCCAGATCCTCTCACCTCCAGCCCTGGTGATTCACTGATTTACTGATCTACCCTGACCCTGAACTTCTGACTCCTAGACTAGAATTCTTTCCCTTTATTCCATGATGCTTTACTTGTCAAGAAAGTCCTTCTTTCTTATCAAAATTCTATTCATTGAGGGCAGCTAGTTGACTCAGTGGATTGAGAACCAGGTCTAGTAATGAGGGGTCCTGGGTTCAAATCTGGCCTCAGACACTTTTTAGCTATGTGACCATGGGCAAGTTACTTAGCCCCAATTGTCTAGTCCTTACTTCTCTTCTGCCTTTGAACCAATACCTAGGATTAATTCTAAGACTAAAAGTAAGGGATAAAAAAAAGATTTTTTAAAAAGAATTTTACTTTCAAGGGGCAGCGAAGTAGCACAGTAGATAGGGTGCCAGGCTTAGAAATGAAAGGAGTTGGGTTCAAATCTGCCCTCAGAAACTTTCTAGCTATATGACTCCGGGCAAGCCATTTAACCCTTATTGCCTAGCCCTTGCTGCTCTTCTGTCTTAGAATTGATACTAAAACAAAAGGCAAGGGTTTAAAAAAATTTCACTTCCACTGAGAGAATCCCATCAGTTTCTGATATCGAGCCTTTGGACAGTGCCAAAAATTTTCCTTTCTGGGTCTTTAGTGACTGCAGCACTATTTATTTGCAGGAGCAATTGCCAGCCTATGTCTATTTCCACAGGGATTGCTTTCTAGCATGATGACTGCAGACATAGGACTGGAAGCATTGCTAGTGCCAAGGTTCTTGGGTTCAAGGTCCAGGGCTGCCTCCATCAGGATCCAAAGATGGTGGCCCAGGTGGTAGTGGCGGCACATGCTACTTCCTGTATTTCCTTTAAGGTGCCTTACAGCTATAGCTATGACAGATGGTCCTCCCGCCAGTACTCTTACCACTATGTCACACTATTTGAGAGTCACAGATTGGCAAAGGTGAACCAAGGTTGATATGACCCCCCTGATGCTTTCAAACCATACTAGTATCACCAACAGAAAGGGAGCTAAGGAGCCACTGTCAGGGTGAGAGCTGAGTGTCCTGCTCTTTTTTTCTCTCTTCATTACTTCCCTTGCCCACCATGAGTTTCTCACACATTCTCCTTCCCAAACACAGTGGCCCACTTGCGCTCTACTCATTCCTCTTGTCTTTCTTTCATCTTGGTTGATTCACTCCTTCACTCTTTACACCAGTCTGAATAGTATATAAAGCTGCTCTTATAACAGGAAGATGGCAGTGTGGTATCACAGGAAAGGGTCTGGACCTAGAGGCAAAAGACCTAAGTGTGAATCCTGAATCTGTCCCATATTCACTGCTCAACCTCAGAGCAGTCACTTCCCTTCTCTAGAACTCAGCTTCATCTTTTGTAAAGTGAGGGGACTGGATTAGGTAATCTTGAAATCTCTAACATTATAAGATGCCAATAATCCTCTCCAATAGTTGAGATCTTTGGAGAGGGAAGAGGAGGGGAATAGTTGGCACTGAACCAGTTCATACTTTCTCACTTCCCTTCAGACTTCATTTTCCAAATTGCCGTGGAATTACCAGCGCTATCTGGATGGATGACAAGTTGATCCCATGGGGAGTCAAATCAATGGGGTTGACCTCCTTAGCAAAATGTTCTAGCCACTGTGCCAACGTGGTGTGGTCCTGATAATGAACCATGAAGAATCAAGCCTTCTTAGTTGTAGGATTGAGGACCCCAAGACTGGATCAAGAATCCCAGAATATCTTAGCTTAAAGAGACCTCAGAGTTATCTAGTCTAACACAGAGGAAAAACAAGAGCCCCCACTCCCACATTTAGCCCCCACTTGAATGCCTTCAATGAAGGGGAGTTCACTGCCTTCTAAGGCTTCCCATTCTACTTTTGGGGGACAATTCTAGTTGTATGTTTTTCCTGAGCTGAAATCAGCCTCTGCAACTTCCACCCATTGTTCCTATTTCTGCCCTGTGGGGGCAAGCAAAACAAATATAATCCTTCTTCTGCATGACAACCCTTCAAATACTTGAAGGCAGTTATCATGTCCCTCTTTAGTCTTCTCTTCTCCAGGCTTAACATTCTTCATTCCTTCAACTGGATCCTCACAAAGCATGGTTTCTTGTGCTCTAGTTTTTCTTCTGGGGATCTCTTTCCTCAAAGTGGCACCTAGAATGGGACCTAGCCTTCCAGATGGGTCTAGCCAGTGTTGCCAAGTCAATATAACCTCTCCTTCCTCCTCCTCGACACCCTCCACAAAGCCAGATCCCTGTCCCTGGAAATGGCTCTGAAATATCCACTGTGAACTGGCCCCCCCCCATCTACTTTCACCCCCACCCCCGGCCACCTCCAGGCGTAGAGCAGCTCAAATATATTATACATATTAAAAGAATATATTCTCTAGGAGCCCTGAAGGGGATAATGAAACCTATATATACATCTATATATTTATACACAATAGATTGGCTGGGAAATGCTCTGAAAATCCTTCCAGCTGCGACAGCCCTTTGAAATATGGCACACTCACAACGCCTCCCCCACTGTTGGCTAGCTGGAGACATTAAAGATTTAAAAAAGAGAGAGAGAGAAAGAAAGAAAGGAAGAAAGGGAGGGAAAAGGAGGCGGCTTCCTTTGCCTCCTGTGGCCCTGCGGCAATCTGTGTTTATATATTAAACCCACTCATCACCTAATCAAGCCAGCTCTCTCCCTCCTCCCCCAGCAGCTCTCCCAGGGACCAGGAGGCTGCCTGCAGTGTTCCCAGCATCCTTGCACCAATTTCCCTGAATTCAAGGGACTGAGACTCACAAGAGGGGGCAGGGAAGAAGGGCTGAGAACGTGGGGATGGGGCTCGTGCTGATTCTCATAGAGGTGAGAGAGGCGACTGGTTCTCCAGAAGAAGAGGTTGGCACCTTACTCACAGACATCCCGGCCTTGAGGTGGGCAGCAACAAGCCTGCCTTCAGCTGAAATCCAGCCTGGATTGCATGCCTGCCCAGCGTGCCAGCGTAGGTTGCTAATCCCCATCACAGAGCCCTTTAGGGAGAGACTAAATGGGTAAGTTTCAGGAGGAAGCACAAAGTTGGAAGGAGGATCAGGGAAGATGGAGGGGAGGGGGCTCTCTCATCTCTGCTGGCTCAAATCCTCTTTCTTCAAAGGCTGGCCCAAATGCCACCGCTTCCATGAAGCTTTCCTTAATCTCCCCAGCTGAAAGTGCTCTGTCCCTCTCCAATCTCTTCTTGCACCTGTCACATTCTATTGTGTGTCCTACTTCTCTGGGTACAAGACATATTTCTCCCCCTGGATTATACGGATGCTCCTTGAGAAAATGGACTGTGTACTTTAACGAATTTGTTGATGCTTTAAGTTTTTGGCATTGCTATCACTGTGAAATGTTCCACCCCTCCTCTCCCCTCCCAAAAGAACCCCACCTCCCCCAGCTTGAAAGAAAGAAGTAAAGCTAAAGCAAACTAGAGCAAGATTTTGGCCATATCTGACATCTCATTCTGACCCCTAGCCCACCACCTTTCTGCCAGACACGATAGTTATATTTCCCCATCAGTGCTGAAGACCAGCATTTTTCTTTTCCTTTCTTAAAACCTCTTCCTTTTGGCATTTTCAGTTCTAAGACAGAAGAGCAGCAAGGGCTAAGTAATTGGGGTTAAGTGATTTGCCCAGGGTCACACAACTGGGAAGTATCTGAGGCCAGATTTGAATCCAGGTCCTCCCTACTCCAGGTCTGATCCAAGAACTGGCATTTTTCAAAATTTGTAATCATAAGATGTTGCTCTTAATAGTGTGTCTGTAATGAATGTTGAACTGAATTGACCTAGGTTGGGTTGAGAAAGCCTGGGCTATTTCTTCTTTCCTTCACTTTTAATCAGTCAGTCATTAAACATTTATTAAGCACTTGCTGTGTGTAAAGCATACGCAGCTTGGAATTGTGAGAAATAGAAATTTAGAGTTAGCACAGTTCCTGTGTTCCTGGAGCTCACAGTCATAGAGGGAGAAGATCCAAGAACAGACAACTATAACGCACAATATTAAATGGTAAGTGCATTAGAGAGATGGAAATCAAAATGCTATGTGAGGGCTGAGGAAGGTTATTACTTTCCAGGGGTTCAGGGATAGCTTCATGAGCATTTGAATTGTGCTTTAAAGGTAAGGTAGGAATTTAGTAGGCAAAGAGGCAGAAGGACATTCTAGGCCAAGAGAACAGTTCCGGCAAAGGCAACAGAGACCAAGGCATGTTGGAGGGACAGAGTTTTTCCATTATGGTTGGAGCAACAAGAACACAAAGAAGAATAGCAAAGATAAGGCATGAAAGCTAAGGCGATACCAGGTAAGGTGCACGTCCCACAAAGGAGCCTCAACTTTTCTCAGTAGAAAATGGGGAATCGTTGACAATTAGGCAGGTATGTAGTGGCTGATCTGGAAGGTTCCTGAGTTAAATAGTTTAGCAGCTCCAGAGAGTCAGATCTCTCCCTTCAGGTACAGTGTGCCCTCAAGCTCTCTTTTTTGGTGTTGCTGTCAAAATCTTCTCCCTAGAATAGCTCTGGTAAAGGCCTACACATGGAGGAGTGAAACAGCCCATGGAGATGAAGGCCTCCCTTTCCCAGGGGATTTACCTTTAAGAAAGGGGCAAAGGGGACTTGAAATTAAGGGAGTGAATCTGCAATGGTAGATTTTTAAGGTGGTAGTGGGGTTAGCTTTTGGGGGAAGGGACCCTCCATCTGTCTCTGAAATCACCATCAATATGTTTTTATTCAGTTGTGTCTGACTCTTCATTTGGGGTTTTCTTGGCAAAGACACAGGAGTTTGTTTCCTTTTCCTTCAGCTCATTTATAGATGAGGAAACTGAGGCAAACAGAGTGAAGTGACTTGCCCAGGGTCACATAGCTAGTAAGTGTCTGAGACCAGATTTGAATTCATGAAAGTGAGTCTTCCTGACTCCAGGCTTGGCACTCTATCCCCTGTGCCACATAGCTGCTCCCATAAGAATCTAATCTACTTGTTAAGACTGTTTTTGGCTTAGTGGGAATGTTCCCAGACTATGTTGAGGAGGTGGTGCTCACTCCCAGCCTTAAGTATTGCCTCTGTACAGATATCCATCCACACAGTCTCTCCTACTTTTCCTGGAACCCCTGTGGACACAGAAGTTCCAGAGCAGCAGCTGGAAATAATATAGGTGAAGTGACTTGCCTAGGATCACAACATACATTACCTCATACTGACTCACTTCTTTAGCATTTTTCCATTGACAAATCCCTTTCTTTGCAAAAACCCCATGAGGTAGTTAGTAGAGAGAACATTATTCTAGAACTATAGACAAAGAAATGAGGGCTCAGAGAGGTTTTCTATCTCATCTAACACCACACAACTAGTAGTAGACTCGGTTTGGGACTCGAACTCTTCTTCTGACTCCAAGATTAGCTTTGACTGCTGTTCCTCTATGTGAATTCTACCTATCCTTCAAGGTCTACCTTCTCTAGAAAGCTGCCCCTAATTACTGCATCCTGCACTGATGTCTTCTCTGACAGTTCTGGGCCAAACATTTTGACTTGATTCTATTCAGTTTGTTCTCTTGGCAATGGTGGTCATAGAGAGGCTTTGTGAAGTAGTAGATGATGTGGAAGACTTGGAGACGAGGAAACGGGTTCAAATCCAGCCTCTAATGCTATTACTAGCTAAGAGCCCATGAACTTGTCATGTCATCTCTTAGTCTCAGTTTCTTCATCTGTAAAATGGGAAATAATAAAAATCATAGTGCCTGCCTCACAGCTTGTTGTGAGACTCAAATGAGATAATATATGGAAGGCTCTTATAAGACTTCAAGGACTAAAGCTATAGCAGTTATTACTAGATGCAAAAATCCTCTCTCTCCAAATAGACAGGACTGAGTTTTCTCCATTTCCACGTCCCCCACAGCACTGAGAACTGAGGAGATATTCAATAAAGACTTGTCGAAATGAAATATATACTTCTCACCTTTACTCAGCCTCCAGGGCCCCCTTTTCTGCACCTACCTCAATTAACCAGTCAGAGGAATATTTATATTTGCCATTACCAAGGGACAAGCCTACTGTGGGCCCAGCCCTGGAAAGGGAATGATAGTAATTTCTACTTCTATGATGTTGTGAGTTTTTAGGAAATTTAGAGCCATTTCTGGGTCACATGACCAACAAGATTTTTCTCTGACCCTCATAACTTCTCAAACCTCTCCAAAATATAAATTGTACACCAAAGATAAAGCAACTTTAGCTGCTTCTGTTGTCTAGGATACCCAAAATCCAAAAGAAGCTTTTAAAAAATCCCATGAATTGGGGGCAGCTGGGTAGCTCAGTGGACTGAGAGTCAGGCCTGGAGACAGGAAGTCCTAGGTTCAAATCTGGCCTCAGACACTTCCCAGCTGTGTGACCCTGGGCAAGTCACTTGACCCCCATTGCCCACCCTTACCGCTCTTCCACCTATAAGTCAATACACAGAAGTTAAGGGTTTAAAATAAAAAAAAAATCCCATGAATTGATATGTATCCTGAGTTCATTTAGCACACCTTCCTCCACTGCCCACCATTCTATCAACAGCCAGGGACTTGACACATAGGCTTGGACAGACAGCCAGTGATGTATGAAGCAGCACTCTAGGCTGCAGAAGATTGTTGGGGCTGCAACAGCAGGCCACCACAGCAGCAGGCAGTACTCTGGGCTGCAAAAGATCTCTGTCAGAGAGTGAAGGAACAGAGGCCAAGGGAAAGCTTGGGCTTGAAATAGAGCTCCCCAATCCTCCAAGAACCTAGGAGACCCAAACTACAGACACCAATCCATAGTGTCAGTGTGGCAGCTTTCTGAGTTGTTGATGCCAGGCCAGAGAACTGAGAAACACAGGGAGTGGGACAAGAGGCCAGGCCAGGCCAGGCCACTCCCTTTCTCCTTCCCCCTCCTCCTCCTCCTTCTTCTTCTTCTTCTTCTTCTTCTTCTTCTCTCTCTCTCTCTCTCTCTCTCTCTCTCTCTCTCTCTCTCTCTCTCTCTCTCTCTCTCTCTCTCTCTCTCTCTCCCTCCCT
>NC_058131.1:338166591-338204091 GCF_016433145.1 Gracilinanus agilis | reverse complement strand
TTTAAAGAGGGAGCCAAAGGAAAGGAAATGCTCATCTGTCAGTCTGTTTCTAAGGCAACTCTTTTGAAGTTTCATTATATTGGATTTGTCAGATTAGGAATAATGTTTTGGGGCTGGATAGAACATTTCAACCCCCCCCCCCAAATCTGGCCCGTGGGCCGTAGTTTGCCCATCACTGGTCTAGGAGCTCTTCTACTTGATCGAGGAACTCCTGTGATGAAATCAGGAAGTTAGGTCCAGAGAGTCTTCTATCTCCCAGTTACTGTCTCTACCTGCTGCCATCCCTGAGACTACCATTGCCATGGTTTCTTGATGTGTCATGATCCCAAGAACCTGGGAGAACTGAGTGTATATGTGTCCAATCAGATTATCTCTGTCTAACCTTTTATCTGTTGTGCTTTGTCTATCTTCCAGTTCTATTCTAAAGGACAAAAGCAAAAGTGGAGCCCACATTCATGAAGTGGCAGGGATCACTTACCCTAAATGTGGTGCCAGTGGGGTAACTGGAATAAAAAGCAAGGAATCTCCTCTTCAAGGAGATAGCATTAATACCCAGAACCCTCATCCAAGGGGTAAATAATGGACTTTACATAGGCGATTTCACACCTGGGTACACTCAAAATACAAGTCATACATTCCTAGACTATTAAGGCAAGAATGGGTCAGAGACCAACCATCTAGTCTGGCATTGTCACTTAGAGCAAAGAATCTGAAGCCTAGGAAGGAGAAGTCACTTATTCCAAGTCATTTAGCATATTAGTGGCAGAACTAGGAAAGGTCTCTCAGGCCAGGCTTCTTTCTATAGCAGGTATATCTCCATTGATAAAATAGGATAGTGCAATAGAAAGAGCCCTGGTCTGAGTCCTAGTACCGCCACAATTAGCTAAAGGACATGGAACGAGTTACTTCCTCTCTGAGTTTGGGTTCTTCTGTAAAATAGGGATGGATGATCACACTTGGACTACCTACCCCACAGAGTTGTACTAAAGAAAGTGCTCTATAAAGGGTTATGTAAATATGAGCTAATATAATAATAAGTTTTCTGAGTGCCTGCTATGAAGCCTATCGCTGTTAAACCATATGTGGTGAAGAAAACTATCAGATGTGACTCCTACGCTGGCAGAGTTACAGCACAATTTTCACTCGTGCTCAAACCCCCTCAGTGATTCCTATTGCCTAACTCAACAGGATTTTTTGGCATTAAAGGCCATTCATTTGTCAAATATTTATTAAATATCCACTGAAGGAAGAATTGTATGGGGAGGGAGAGAGAAATATAGCTTAGAAAGATGTTGTAGGAACCATCTAGTCCAACCCTACCTTATTTGGGTCAGAGAGCTAGAGTTGGAAGAGACTTTAAAGGTTATCTAGTTCAACACCTACATTTTGACAGCTGAGGAAATTGAGACCAGAGAGATTAACTGAATTTTCCAGGGTCAAACAGGTAGGATAAGTGGTAGAGTCAGACCTTATGAGTCGAAGTTCATCACTCATTTCAATTTTAAAATAAAAACATTAATAATTTTTTGTTGATGCCTTTTTAAAAATCATGTTTCCCCAAGTATCCCTTCCCTACCTCTCTCAGAAAGTCATTGGATATAATAAATTGTATTTTTCTAAAACAAAAAAGAAAAAAGAGGAAAAATGAGCATAATTGATTAATACATTGAAAAATCTGAAACCATGTGCATTTACAACTGTAATGGACCTTCCATTTCTGTGGAGGGATGGGATTGCAGATGTATACTGATAGTTTATCCTTTGAGTTATGCTTGTTTTTTATAACTTTAAAACATCAATTTTTAAAAAAATGTCCATT
This sequence comes from Gracilinanus agilis, assembly GCF_016433145.1. Lineage (NCBI taxonomy): Eukaryota > Metazoa > Chordata > Mammalia > Didelphimorphia > Didelphidae > Gracilinanus > Gracilinanus agilis. The sequence continues at coordinate 338,202,272 of NC_058131.1, read as the reverse complement.
TACAATGTTCTTTCCACTTACATTGTTATGGCCATTGTGTATATTGTTTCTTTTCTTTCTCTTTTTTTTAAACCCTTACCATCTGTCTTAGAATTGAAACTTAGTATCAGTTCCAAGACAGAAGAGCCAGGCAATTGGGGTTAAGTGACTTGCCCAGGATCACACAGCTAGGAAGTATCTGAGGTCAAATTTGAACCCAGGATCTTCTGACTCTCTATCCACTGAGCACTAGCTGTGCCTGTATACTGAATCTGTTTACTTCTTGAATCTGTTTACTTCACTCTGCATCAGTTCATGTAAATCTTGCTTCTCTGTATACATTACATTCATCATTTCTTATAGCACAGTAATTTTCCTTTACACTTATATGCCACCACATATTCAGCCATTCCCCAGTCAATGGGCATCTACTTTGTTTCCAGTTCTGTGCTATTATAAAAGGTACTTCTATAAATATTTTGGTATATATGAGGACTGTCTTTGTGTCAACAACCTTCTTTGGGTAGAAGTCCAGTAATGGAAACTCTGGGTCAAAATATCAAAGCTTTAGTTACTTTATTGACATAATTCCAAAATGTGTCCCAAAGTGGTTGCACTGATACATGGATCCACCAATAATATAAGTTTTGGCATTCTTATTTAAAAACAATTTTTTTAATATCACCTTCTTTTCTAAATATATCTCTTTCTTCTCCAACTCAGGGAGCCATCCCTTGTAGCAAAAAATAAAAAAAAGAAAGTGGGGAAAAAAAGCATCTCAGCAAAAGCAGCCAACATCTCTACCATGTCTGACAGTAATTACAGTGTTTCGCATACTCAGAGTCAATAAGGAGAGGAAGGTAAGTTTTATCTATCAGTGCCCCCATTTATTTATTTATTTATAAATTCAAAGGTCTTTTATTTTCCCAATTACATGTAATAAGAATTCTTGACATATGTTTTCCAAAATTATAAGATCCAAATTATTTCCCTCCTTCCTTCCCTTACCTCCCTCATCTAGGAGATGGCAAGCAATTTGAACTGGATTATACATGTATTATCATGCAAAATATACTTCCATATTGGTCACTGTTACAAGAGCACACTTATAGAAAACCAAAACCCCAACACAAAACCATAAATAAACCAATGTGGAAGATAGTATGCTTTGATTGGTGTCTAATTCCAATGGTTCTTTCTCTGGAGGCGGAGAGCATTCTTTGTCATAAGTCCTTCAGAATTGTCCCAGAGGGCCCCTATTTTATAGAAAAGGAAACTGAGGTTAACTGTCTTGTTTAAAGTTACACAGCAAGTAAGTAACAAAACTGGAATTCCAACAGAGGCAACTGAACTTTGTTCTTTAACTCCAATTTCAGGCATCTTTTCATCTTTCCATGTACCATACTATGTGAAGACCATCACTGCCTTTGTCATACTCAATCTAGGAGAAGGAAAAGACCCAAACACAGATAACTGTAGTACACATACACGTATAATCCTATGCTCCAGCAGTATTCCACTCTACATAACATTCCTCAGAAGTAATTAGCCAGCGTCATGGTGGAAGTTCTCAAGTAATGGACAATCCACTCCCTGTCATGGCAACCTAGCAGACTAAAATCATATCAGCCAACTAGTATTTATTAGAATTGGAGTCCTAGTCCAGGTTCTAAGGGAGATTCAAAATTCAGATAAGGCAACTAAGAGCCTTAGTAGATATAGCACCAAGCCTGCAGACAGGAAGATAAGTTCAAATCCAGCCTCAGACACTGGGTCCTTGTATGACCCTGGGAGAGTCACCTAACCTTTCTCTGCCTCAGGGTCCCCAATGAGGTAAATAGTAGCCACTAGCTCCCAGGATGTAGTAAGTTGTGGAGGATCATATGAGATAATTTTTTTTAAAACCCTTACCTTCCATCTTGGAATCAATACTATGTATTGGTTCCAAGGCTGAAGAGCAGTAAGAGCTAGGCAATGGGGGTCAAGCTACTTGCCCAGGGTCACACAGCTAAGAAGTGTCTGAGACCACATTTGAACCCAGGACCTCCCATCTCTAGGCCTGGCTCTTAATCCACTGAGCTACCAAGCTGTCCCCTGAGATAATATTTGTAAAGTGCTTAGGATGGTACCTGGGACATAGCAATACATGTTCCCTATCCCCAGATAAGCACTGGCCCCTGGCCTCACATGGCTTACAGTTAGGAGAATTAAGACATCAGTGCAGAGAGACAGCAGTGCAGGATAGAGCATGAAAAGTGTGTAAGAAGTACAAAACAACACGCCAATCCATTACTCATCAGAAGTGGCATCTGAGTTGGACAGTAAAGGATGGGTACAAATCATGATTGACTAGGAAGGACTAAACTATTATCAACAAAGCAAGAATCCAAGATAATCCCAAGGGACTTGTAATAAAAAATGCTCTCCATAGCCAAAGAAGGAACTGTTGGAATCTGACCGCAGATCAAAGCACATCATCTTTCGCTTTATTTCCCTCATGAATTTTTTATTGTATGTGTGCTATGTGTCTTCTGTTGCAGCATGGGGGATACTGAAATATGTATTGCATGAAAGCACTGGTATGACCCATATCAGACTATTTTCCATCTCAGAGAGGGGGAAGGTAGAGAGGGAGAGAATCAGAATCGCAAAATGTCGGAAAATAAATGTCAAAAATTGTTTCTACAGGTAATTGAAAAAATTAAAAGAAAACAATTAGTAAAAAAAAGCACTAAACAGAGGCATATTATATTTTCTCCTAGCGACACAGGAAAGCCCTGGAGCTGATTGTGTAGAGGATTCACACAGTCAGATCTATGCTTAAAGAAAATTACTTCTAGAATACTGTATTGTGCAAAATGGCCTGGAGTGGATCCCATACCAGGCTGGCAGGTCCACAGCTTGGCTCTATGGTATTTTGATATGGACACATATCATAGTAGCAAGTATGCTCAATGAGACAGGGATGGTTTTTCTTCATGATTTATAGACAAATGAAGGGAGGGGGTAAGAATGTGAATCTTCTTACAAGGAGGGAGCAGGTTTCCAGGGAGCTAGTGAGTTAGGGATAGAAGACATGAATGTTCAGTTGTGTCTGAAACTTCATGACCCCATTTGGGATTTTCTTGGCAAAGATACTAGAATGGTTTGTCCTTTCCTTCTCCAGATCATTTTATAGATTAGGAAACCAAGGCAAACAGGGTAAAGTGACTTGCCCAGGGCCACACAGCTATTTGTGTCTCTGAGTATCTGAGGCTAGATTTGAACTCATGAAGGCAAGTCTTCCTGACTCCAGGCCTGGCACCCTATTCACTGAACCATCTAGCTGCCCAGAAGGCATGAAACAGGCCACCAATGACTTTTATTCCTCTTCCTCAGTCAGAGCTATCTATTTTGAAGCCCCTAATCCTTGTCATTTGAGGTAGTATAGTAAAATAGGAGCTTTAAAGTAGTCCCAGCAGTACCTTGCCTGTTCTAATGACAAAGATGTGACCTTGGCAAGGCACTTAACCTGACTGAAGCTCAATTTTTTATCTGTAAAATGAGAGTCTTGGATGATCACCAAGGGCTATTGCAGACCTGATATTTACATTAAATCTTATCGATTTCTGGGTATAGAAGAAAAACCATTGGATTTAGAGTCAGAAAACCTGTATTAAAATCCAGGTCCTGTTACTGACCACTTTTATGATCATAGGCAAGCCACTTTCCCGGGCAGCCAGCAGTTGCACTGGATAGAGCATTGGGCTTGGAATCCAGAGTTCAAATCTGCACACAGACATTTACTAGCTGTGTGACCCTGGACAAGTCAGTTAGCCCTGTTGTCCCAGTTTTCTCATCTGTAAAATGAAAGGAGATGGTGAGCCACTCCAGTATCTTTACCAGGAAAACCCCAAATGGTGTGACAAAGAATTAGACATAACTGAATAACAACAAAGCCAGTTTCTCTGGCCTAAGTTTCTTCACTTGTAAAATCAGAAGGTTTGACTCAGTGGTTTTAAAGCCCTCTCCGAGATCTAGTCCTTTTTTATTCCATCCACGTATTATCTGGTTTGGGCTTAATGGTGATGTCTTGTCAGTAAACCATCTACTGAGAGTAGGTCTGGATATACCAACAATCATCACAAGTAGCACTACCATGTTCTGGACAGCAACAAACAACGACAACCTTACTCTCTCCCCATAACAATAATTCCTATTTCTTTAGTACTTTAAGATTTATAAAATACTTTCCCTACCACAATTCTGTGATTATTATCCTTACTTTTCCAATGAGGAAGCTGAAGTTCAGAGTGGCACAGTGGCTTACAAATGATGCAGATAATAAGCAAGAGAGCTGGGGTTTGAACCTAGTTCTTCTGACATGAGGCTTAGCACTCTTTCCACTAGAAGATCATGCTACTCCTGAACAGAGTTGAAGCTTCCCTGTGAGGAGTGGTAAGGCAAGATTAGGGAGAGATACATTTTCCTGGAAAGAGCAGAGAGTTCCATTTTACCTGGGCTTTGCTATAGAAAGAGCCGGGGTGTGCAGGCTTAGTCCTTTCTCCATTCTGCCACCATATCTGGATTGGGCCAGGGAGAGTGGGGTTTGGAGCTGTGGGAAACGTAGAGGCAAGTGTTTCAAGCCAGCAGTGGGAAAGAGTACTGAGGGCAAATTTCACTTCATGATTTTCATGGAATTTCAAATTCATAAACTCATATAATGTTAGTTATGAAGGAGACCTTAGATCTTCTCTTCTAACCCTTGAACTAACAGGTGAGGAGACAGTGTAACTCAAGGTTAGTTTGTGGCAGCCTCATATCTTCTATGATCTCAGAGCTGAGAGGATTGAAGTCATCACTTAAGTCTTGTTTGTCCCCTCAGGGTCAAATTTATCCTTCCTAAAATTGTGTATAGCTCTCTGATTATACCTGTGGTTCCCAAACTTTTTTGGCCTACCGCCCCTTTCCAGAAAAAATATTACTTAGCGCCCCTAGAAATTAATTTATTTAAAATTTTAATAGCAATTAATAGGAAAGATAAATGCCCCTGTGGCCATCACTGCTCTCCTGGATCGCTGCAGCACCCACCAGGAGGCAGTGGCACCCACTTTGTGAATCACTGGTCTATACTTTTCTCTTGTACAGTACTTCTCTCACACTCCCTCCCAGCACAGTTATTTATATCTCTGTCTTTCCCTCCATTAGACAAGAAATTTCACAAGGACGGGGTGACATCCTATCTATCTTTGTTTCTCTAGCATCCAGGAGTGGACTTTTCACAGAGTAGGCATTTAATAACTACTTGGTGAATCATTTAGTTCACACACCTCAAAGCAGCTGACTGGTGAAGTCAGTAGAGGGCACCTGAAGTCAGGAAGACCTTGATTCAAATTCAGCCCTGGACACTTATTAGCTTTGTGATCCCCTGGGCATGTCACCTAACTGCTTCCTGCCTCAGTTTCTTCAAATATAAAATGGGGATAACAAGCGTACCCATCTGCCATATTGCTATATGAATTAAATGAGATAATAATAGGCACCGCTTAGTATGTTGCCTGGCATATAAGAGGTGTTAAATAAATGCTCTTTCCCTTCCCTTTTTTTGCAAGCAATTTGTGGCACATCTGTGACTTGAACCCAGGTGTCCTATCTCTTAATGATATATTCCTCCCCTTGCACCAAATTGCCTCTTGAAATATAAACATCAAATTTGTGTTGCTGAAACAGTGCATATGCATTCATATATAAATAAATATATTGATGCCTATATGTGTACGTATGTCTCAAGGAAACTCAGGATGCCCATTAGTGGTGCCAGTATGATTCAGAGTCTCATATCTGGTATGCACACAGGCACTAGGTGTTCATTTTAATAGCCTGCCTGTCTCTGCTGCCCACCTGCCTGTCTGGAGACAACATCATCAGTCTAATTTCAGATGGTGTGTACATTCTGACGGGGAGACAGCCGGAGCTTGGGCTGCCAAATGCTCTCATCGGAGATTGTGAGAGATGCTGCTTCGCCTGTCGACAGAACGTAATCAACTGTCCAACTGATGGCCTGCCGGTGGGGAGGTCCAGCTCAATCGACTGATGCCACTATTTGCTGGGATCATGAGGGACCCAGGATCTCCCCAACCTCAGGCAGACAGACAACAGCTCTTTCTGATGAGGTTCCCAGGGAGATGGTTCCAGGTCAGAAGTTAAAAGATAGAAGGAACATTTAATTTGAATGAGCAAACATTCATCGAACACCTTCTATATGCAGCTTACTGTGAAAGAGCAAACTGGACTGGGAGTTAGAATATCTGGCTGGAGACTCAGCTCTGTCACTAACTAGCTGATGATTCTGGCTAAGTCATTTCCCTTCTCTAGATCTCAGTTTTGTAATCCATTAGGTGGGGGTTAAAGGATGTTTGTAGGATTATAGAATATGTAATAGGGAATAATGAGACAAGGCTGAAGAGGTGAGCTGAAGCCAGAATATGGAAGGAATACTAAGACCAGGAATTTGTACTTGGTTTTGGAAGCATCTGGGTGCTACTGAAAGTTTTTGAGTAAAGGAGCATCCTAAGCATATAATAACATATTCAAATGACAAATATTGGAAGGGATGTAGAAAAGTGGGGACATTAATGCACAGTTAGTAGAACTGTGAACTGATCTAACTGTTCTGGAGTGTAATTAGGAATTAATCCCAGAGAGCTATAAAACTGTGTATATCCTTAGACCATTTCTAGGTCTATTTCACAAGGAGATCAGGGAAAAAAGGAAAAGAACCTACATGTTCCAAAGTATTTATAGCAGCTCTTTTTGTGGTGGCAAAGAATTGGAAACTGAGGGGATGGCCATCAATTGGGGAATGGCTAAAAAAATTGTGGTATATAATTGTGATGGAATACTACTGCACTGTAAGAAATGATGAGCAGATTATTATATTTTAAACTTGGGAAGAACTACATGAGATAATGAAGAGTAAAACTTTTAGAACAAAGAGAACATTAAAAAAAGCTACAGATTTAATATTTGAAGAATAACTCATGAATGTTACCCACCAGAGAAAGAACTGAGAAATGAAAACACAAAAGACGTTATCTATATATTTTGCTGGATGTTGCTTTCTATAATGTGGGGAGGGGAGTAAGGGGCTGAATAAATACATACATTTTTTAAAAGAGAGAACATAGACTCAAAGCAACAAGACCAGCTGGTAGGCTAATAGAACGGTCTAGGAAGAAGTCATTGAAGATCTGAACTAAGGTAGTGGCAGTGGGAACGAAAAAGAAAGGACAGATAGGTAGATGGATGGATTCTGAGATAGATAATGACAGGATTTGGAAATGATCCCACGTGAGGGATGACAAATACAGAAAATGCAAATTTTTATGTCTCTAAGATAATGGGTCTGGATAGTAAGGAGAATGGTGGTGCCATTAATAGGAATCTAAAAGTCTGAAAGGGGGCAGACTAGGGAGAAAGGGTGGGAATAAGGAATTCAGTTTTGAATATGTTGAATTAGAAGTCCTGTTTGGACATTCAGCTAAGAGACATTTAAAGAGAAGCAGTTAAATACTGGTCTGCAGTTCTGGGCAGAGTTGGAAGTGAAATAGATTTGGGAGTCATCTTCATACTGGTGACACTTGAAGTCATGGAAGTAGATGAGAAAAGGGAGAAAGTATAGCAAAAAAGAGAAGAAGGCTAAGAACAAATCTTGGAGAGCACCCAGGTTTAAGTTGTGGGTAACAGAATGAGGAGTCAGCAGAACAGGTAGAGGAGGAATAATAGTCAGAGGGGTAGGAGGAGAGCCAAGAGAGTAATCATCGAGGAAGCCAAGGTAACAGAGGTTATCAAGTTGATGGAGGTGGTAGATGATGTCAAATGCTATAGAAAGTTAAAGAAAATGAGGATGGGAAAAAAATTGGGTCTAGCATAAGGTCAGTAAAATGTTGGAAACTTCCATTTTAGTTGAGTGGTTGAGACAAGTCAAAAAGTTGCAGCTTCCCTTCTAAAACCTCCTCCCTGTGCCAGAAGACTCTATCCAGTTTCTCTTTCAGGTAAACAGCAGGATGTTGAGAGAATAGAATGAGAGAACCCGTGAAAGCACTTTGGGAAAAAGTTAAAAGCTCCAAACAAATGAATGATATTTTTTTAGAGTATGAGCTCCTAGGGTTTCACAGAATCATATTGTAGAATTTTAGTGTTGCCATTACCATTTCAAAATAGTTGTACTATTGTACACTTTACCTAGCACTTTATATCTATTAGCTCCTTTAAAGATCAGCTCAGTGGCCATTTATTAGTGAGGCCAATTGTTCAATAAGCATTGATTAAGTAGGGGCAACTAGGTGGTACAGTGGATAGAGCACTAGGCTTGGAATCATCCTCCTGAATTCATATCTGTCCTGTGACCCTGGGCAAGTCACTTAACCCTGTTCACCTCAGTTTCTTCATCTGTAAAATGAGCTGGAGAAAGAAGTGGCAAAACACTCTAGAATCTGCCAACAAACCCCATATGGGATTAGTACAATGATCACCTATGAATGGCTTACTATTCTCAGCATATGATCCAAGACATTCCAAAGGACTCATGATGAAAAATGCTATCCAGCTCCAGAGAAAAAACTAATGGAGTCTGAATGCAGATTGAAATATATTTTCTCACCACATTTTCTTCATTTTAAATTTGTTTTATATGAGTCTTTTCCCACAATATGACCAATACGGAAATATGTTTTGTATGGTCAAACATGTACAACCTAGATCAAATTGCTTACCATTTCAGGGAGGAGAAGGGGAGAGGAAGGTATGAGGGAGAAAACTGGGAACTCAACATTTAGAAAACAAATGTTAAAAATTGTTATTACAAGTAATTTGAAAAAAAAGTTATAAGGAAAAAAGAAAGAAAACTCCAAATGCATTCACAAAGAGTCGGACATGACTGAAAATGACTGAACAACAAGAAATTTATTTAACGCCTACTAAATGCTATGTTCTAGGCTAAATTCTGGAGATACAAAGAAAGGTAAAAGATAGGCCCTATTCTTAAGGAGCTTACAATCTAATGGGGGACAACATAAATACTAGGCACAAACAAGGTACATAGAAGATAAATGGGAAATAATCGACAGAGAGAAAACTATAGAATTAAGAGATTGGCAAAGGTATCCTGTAGAAGACAGGATTTTTACTGGGACTGGAAGGAAGTAGATAGAGAGTCTACCTTGTAGGCAGGGTGGTCTAGGTTCAGGTCTTACCTCTGACAGATGTTGTACCCCAGAGCAACTGTTTAAGGCTAGGACGTACAGAGGAGGGAATCTAGGATGGTAAAGGAAGCTTCCTACATTTGAAATCTCAAGGGCTGCCAAAAAAATTAAACACTTACTGTGTATAGGACAAGGTGAAAGGCACAAGGGATATGAAGCCCCCCAAATTATCCCTGAACTCAAGAACTTTATATATTACTTGGAGTGATACATGTGTATAAAACTACATCATATACAGGGCAGGTAGGTGGCACAGTGGATAGAGAGCCAGGTCTAGAGTCAGGGAGGTCCTAGGTTTGAATCTGGTCTCAGACTCTTCTTAGCTATATGATCTTGGGCAAGTCACTTAACCCCCATTGCCTTGCCCTTACTGTTCTTCTGCCTTATCAGTTCCAAGACAGAAGGTAAGGATTTAAGAAAAATAAAGAACTATATCACAATGTACACAAATGAATACAGAATAAAAGTAAATCGAGGAAGGAGAAAAGACCTGTAATTGAAGAGGGGCTGCTTTGTGGGTGAAGCAGCACCAAAAAGAAGAAAGAAGAAAAGGATTCTGAGTTAAAGAGATGGTGATGGAATATTTTCTAGGCATGAAGTAAAGCTTATCAGAGTAGCAATGGGGAGCCTCTGAAGGGTTTTGAGCTAGAGAGTGATAAAGTCAAGTTTATACCACAGGCCAGAGATGGAGTGCTGGGCCCTGTCCCCACCCTACTCCCCAGACCAAGTGCTGTGCCCCTTCCCCCTAGAGACCATGTGCTGTGCCCCTCCCCCCAATGGGTTGCTGGCACACAAGGAGAAGAAGAAAATCCTTTCATTGGGCTGCTGGGCAGAAGGGCAGGTGAAGTGAGGAATGTCCTCAGGGAGTTTAGAGAGGGGGAGGGAGTGGCCTGAGTGCTCTGCTCCCTTCCAACTCTGCCACCTGTGAGCCACCCACCTTACGCCCTGTGAACTTCCATTGGCTGCTGGGCAGAGGGTTGGGGATATGAAAAAAATGTCATCCGGCATGATGGAGGAGAGGGGGAGGGGAGCAGCTCCTCCCAAGTCCCTCTGTAATGTACTCTGGGGGTGAGGTGGGGAAGGAGGGTGGCTACGTGCCCACAGAGAGTGCTCTGTGTGCCATTTTTTTGGCACCTGTGCCATAGGTTCACCATCATTGATGTAGGAAGACTATTTTTTGGCAGTTGTCCGGAGCAGAAGTATCAAACATGAGGCCAGCACATAACTGGTAACACTTTAACATAGAGAGGAAATCAGATTAACATATAATTGGGAAATATTTAACAAAGTAAATAAAAACATAATAGAGTCTAGATAATATTAATAAGTAGTTTTCTAAGTCAATATACAGCCAGCAGAGATCCTTATCTATGGTTAAGTGATCCCATTTCTACTAGAGTTTGATACCATTGGAGTAAAGGATAGTTTGAAAAGGGAAAGAATGGAGGCAGAACCTCCATTTAGAAGGTTATTTCAATAGTCCAGGTGAGAGGTGATGAGGGCCTAAACTAGAAAGTGGCTGCATGAGTGAGGAGGGCACAGATGTGAGGGATATTGTGGTGGTAGAAATGATAAGCCTTGGTAAATGGATATAGAAAAATGATAAGGGAGAGGGAATAATCAAGGACGTATCTGAGATTACAAAACCTTGAGAAGCTGATCCTTTCAAAAGCTCTGTTAGCCCAGTTTTGTCAAAAAAGAATCAGAGATGTTGTTAGCTCTTTGAATGCTTGGGATTTTTTTTTTGTCCCTTTTTGTATCCCAGCACTTAGCACAATGCCTGGGATAAAGTAGGTACTTTGGAAATATTTATTGATTGATTAATAACTGAATGATTAAAGTGACTTGTTCATGATCACAAAGATGGTAAAGGGCAAAACTATGTCTGGAATTCAAATTTCTTGACCACAATAGCCCCAGACCCTAGAGGATCTATGTCAGGGTGATGTCTAACTCTAATGACAATGGTGTCAGTGCTGGAAACTCAAAATGTTTGTTTGAAACCTTTTACAGAAGCAAATAGCCCAGTCCAGGAAAACCCATTTGCCTTATCAGAAAGCTGATTGCTCTTACTAAAGTATTTAATACGATTTCCTTCTATTAAGGCAGGAAATCTGGCCTAGCAAGATTATTAATTCTAAAGATACTCATTAAGTCAGCGAATAGTATTTAAATGTATGGCAACACACGGGCCATTGTCATTTTTCAGCTCTATCTTGATTACGGGTCACCCAATTAGAGTTGCCTTCAAATATCCAAATCCTGGACGTTGGGAGATAAGGTTTAATGCCCTCTTTAATGCCCTCAAACAGGAGCTATCAGCAGTAACATGAGGCCCATAAATATTAATAAATCTATAATTAGTCCCTTGAAAAGAGATCAGTTCAAATGAAAGCTCCACCCGCTAATAACTCAGACTCAGTTTTGCATCGTGACAGATCTCTTGTCATTAGCAATAGGCCATTCTTTGTCTAGGAGGAGGATATTACTGACACGAGGCATGAACTTGGAGCTGTGTTTCTGGCAGTGGGGACAGGTTGCACTGAGCCCATTCTTGCATGTGTATTTGTGACGCAGCAGGTTAGGGTCCAGGGGATGGGCTGTGGTTTCTAGAATGAAATTAATTCCTTCTCATGAGGATCCATCCAACCTGTGGCCTTTGCCTCATCATTGAGCTGACACTCAGATAGCCATGTACTTGTTCAACATTTATTAAATCTGCTTTGGGTTGAGCCCCGTACTAAACACTAAGGAGGGTACAAATATGGAGAAGTTGCCTACTCTCATCTCCCTCTGAAGGATAAGGTTGAAGAATTGAGCTATGATCTAGACTCATTTTCTTTTAGCCTTCTCTTTCCATTTGTTGAGGCTCCACGGGATAGTGGAAAGAGAACTGAGCCCTCATTTTGAGTCACAGTTCCAATGCCTACTAGCTGTGTGACTATGGCAAGACACAATTGTCCTGAACTTCAGTTTCTTCTCCTGGAAAATGGGATAATAATTATAACCCTAAGAAAAGAGGGGGAAATAGGATTATTGAGTAGATTTTAGCTCTTTGTAATGAAAAATTTCCTAATCATCTGAATTGTCCAAAAGTAGCATGGGCTAGCTCTACAAGGAGAGACTTCCCCATCTTTGGAAATCTTCAAGTAGAGGCCTTATGATTGCTTATTGGAGTTGTTTTAGGGGAGATTCCCATTCAAGTGTAGTTTTCATTATATGTCCTTTGAGAACCCATCCAAATGGGAGATTCTGTGACTGTCTTTTGTCTTATATATCCCTGTTATTTAGTACAGCTCTGGGTACACAGTAAGTGCTTAATAAATGCTTATTGCTATCTATGTGACCCTGGGTAACTACTGAACCCCAAACTGCCTAGTAATTACTGCTCTTATGCCTTGGAACAGAATCATTTCTAAGAGAGAAGGTAAGAGTTTAAAAAACCTTTTACCGACTGATCCATTTCTGTGATAACTGGTGAAGTTTTAAAGACAAAGCTTGTTAAGCTGTTAAGCCCCATCTATAAATTAGTTATTATTATATCACATTACTACTCATTCCTTGATCTTAATTGTGTTGCCTTGAGCAAATTGCTGGATTATTCTACCTTGGTTTCCCCATCTGTGATGTGGGCCTAGTAACAACCATCCTTAAAAATGTCCAAGTTCTCCATATTCTCAGAAGCCTTGACCCTGAACTCTGACTGTTCCTCCTCATGCCCAGTGAAAATCTTTTATTTTTAATTTAAACATATTTTGTTTCCTCTTTGTCTCCTTTGACATGGAAGAAAAACTGAAAGGGGAGTGGCATCTCTGTCCCTGAGAAATTTCCAGAAGAAGACAAATAACTTTCTAATTTGGTTTTAATTGGGGGTGTCGGGGTTGGAATGAATGACTCCATAAGGTTCTTTTGAATTCAGGTATTTGACAGTGCTCTCTGGGGGTCCCACAACTCCTGTGCTGAAGGAATTAGGTTCCCTCCTGGTTTGTGGAGGGACAGATTGAAAAGATAGATTCTTCTGGTTGGGAGAGCTTGGAGGGTTGGTTGATTTCGGAACTAAATCACACTATGCCATTGAGGAGAATATGGGAGAACCACAGAATCTAAGAGCTGGCAAAGGACACCTGAGGCCATCTAGTGTAACCCACACCTGAACAGGAATCTTTTCTCCCACATTCCTGACCAGGGGTAGCCAGCCACTGCTTGGAGAGCTCCAGGATCAGGGAACCTATGAGCCACCCAAGCAGCCCACTTTCAGATAGTTCAACTGGTCCTTTTTTTCCCCCCTTACATCAAGTTAAACTCTGCCTTATTATCTTTTATGCATTGCTCCTAGTTCTTCTCTCTTGGGCCTCAGAGAAGCAGTTTTATTCCTTTTCCATATGAAACTTCTCTCAAATATTTGAAGATAGTTCCAGGAAGACTTCTTTTGTCCATCTGAACATCATTAATTCCTCAAACTGTTTGTCTCAAGGTGTGTTTTGTAATCCATTCATCATTCTGACCTTATTTTTAAAATACATTTCCCAGGGGGCAGTTAGATGGTTCAGTGGATTGAGAACCAGGCCTAGAGACAGGAGGTCCTAGGTTCAAATCTGGTCTCAGACACTTCCTAGATGTGTGACCCTGGACAAATCACTTACCCCCCATTGCCTAGCCCTTACTGCTTTTCTGCCTTGGAACCAAAACACAGTATTGATTCTAAGCTGGAAGGTAAGGGTTTTAAAAAAATAAATAAATAAAATACAGTGCCCAGGATGGCAGATAGGTGGCTAAGTGGATTGAGAGTCAGGCCTAGAGACAGGAGGGCCTGGGTTCAAATTTAACCTCAGACACTTCTTAGCTGTGCCACCCTGGATAAGTCACTTAACTTTCACTGTCTGGCCCTTACTGCTCTTCTGCTTTAGAACCAATACACAGTATTGAAAAACAAAGATGGTAAGGGGTTGAAAAAACCAAATGGGATCTGAATAGGGATAGAATCCAACAGGACTACCATCTCCTCCTTTCTGGCTTCTATTCCTCTCTTAACATAGGCTTAGATCATGTTAGCTCTTCCAGCTATGATGTCACACTGTTGACTCCATGTAACATTCCTTTCTGGGGGACTTTGAGAATTATGGGGCTAAATATATGGCAGGTCAGGTGTGAGCAATGCCCGAGGCAGCCTGATTTGTAGGTATAATTTCAAGGGCACAGGGAACGTCCTCTGCCCCAAAATATGCCTCCCCTAGTTAGCTGAAATTTCATCTTTTATTACTTTGGCTTAAGGTCTTGTCCACTGCTAAAATGCATGTTCCCCTGGGAGGGGTAGGACTTTAAACTGTTATTAGTCATTGATGGCTAGTCCCTAGTCTGAATACATTTATCACATCCTTTCCTGAGAACAAGGTTTTGATAAGAAGAAGGGAAAAAAGCCTTGGGCATTGGTGGGCACTGGAGGATATCATGGAGGGGAAGACTGCCTACCTCACAATTTGGCTATGAAATTACCCAAATATTTAGCTGAACCAAATTATTGGGGTCACTGCTAAATAGTAGGGAGTGCCGTTTTGGCTCCGTGCCCTGGGCGCCCGAATATTTTGGTTCCGGCCCTGATCTCTCTACCTTGGTAAATTTCAGCACTGCCTATAAAGTTCAAGAGCTCACCTGGGCCCGTTGCTTAGCAACCATAGGCTGTAAATGATATCGCTCCAGACACTTTAACTAACCCCTCCACTGCAACCAGGGGATAATGAAGGCAAAGTCAGACAAGCGAAACGGAATTAAAAATCAAACCCTGGAATGAGAAGAGGCAGGAGATGTGGAGGTGGCTTTGGTCAGGGTACGCAGCTCGGGAGATGCTCTTTGGACTAGAGTCTCTGGCACCTTCCTGTGGGCCTGTCCCTGCTGCTCACCTGGGCTAGAAAAAGCGCAGAGAATGAGTCTGAGCCCCAACAAACCTATGACGTGCTCACCTGGAAAGGGGTTGTTTCTGCAAGGTGTGTGCCCTCCAGGTGGACTAAGCTCCTCCTGGCTCTGTCTCTGCAATTCAAGTAACCTACACCAAAAGAAAAATGGTGCTTTTTTCAGGTACGATTGGTCCAAGGATTGGACTTTTTCTTCTCACTCATTTCTCCCGATTAATGGCTCACTAAAACAACAAAAAAAATTTCTTTTAAACCAACAAAAACTTCTCTGTTTCCTCTTCTTCTTTTTTTAAACCTTTATATTCTGTCTTAAAATCAATACTGTATATTAGTTCCAAGGCAGAAGAGCAGCAAGGGCTAGGAAATGGGGGTTAAATAACTTACCCAGGGTCACACAGCTAAGACATATCTGAGGCCAGATTTGAACCTAGAACCTTCTGTCTCTAGGACTGGCTCTCAATCCACTGAACTACCCAGCTGCCCTACCTCTACTTCTTTTAACCCTACCTGGAGTTGTTTCAAAGGTAATCCTTAGCACTTCTGGCCAAAATGGCTGCCTAAACAGAGGCAGACTGGTCAGCTTCCATACATCTACTTTCATAAAAAACCTGAATATTACACCAGATCTAATAGTGATCTGAGAATCTATATGAGAAGCTATAGTGAGTGAGTTCTTTAATTGCAGAACTGTACACACACACACACACACATACACACATTGAAGCCCACAGGCAAAATAAAAGTGGGTCATCAGAGAAGTTAGTGCAGATACAGGCAAATGTACATCCAGCCTTCTAGAATGACCAGAGAAGTCAGAAACATGTGTAGAGGGCACAGTCCTTTTTTAAAAAACAACAAGCTAATTTTCAACAAGCTAATATAATAAAAATGATAATCCTACTTATGTGAATTTACTTTTTCAGTACCATACCTACCAAACTACCAAAGAAAATAATAACAAAATTCATCTGGAAGGTCAAAAGTTCAAAAATATCAAGAGAACTAATGAAATAAAATGTGAAAGATGGGGGCCTAGCAGTGCTGGCTAAGAAACAAAAGGGTGGATCAATGGAATAGACTAAGGATAAATGACCTCAGCAATCTAGTGTTTGATAAACCCAAAGACCCCAGCTTTTGGGATAAGAACTCACTATTTGAAAAAAAACTGCTAGGAAAATTGGAAAACAGTATGGGAAAAATTGGGCTTAGATCAACATCTCATATTTTATACCAAGATAAGGTCAAAACAGGTATATAATTTAAATATAAAGAGTAATATTATAAGTAATCATGGGAACAGAGAATAGTTTACCTGTAAGATCTAAGGGAAAAGGAAGAATTTATGACCAAACAAGAGATAAAGAGCAATACAAGATGTAAAATGAATGATTTTGATTATATTAAAAAATTTTTTTGTTTAAATGAAACCAATGCAACCAAGATTAGAAAGCAAACAACAAATTGGGGAAAAATTTTTATAACAAATTTCTCTGATAAAGATCTCATTTCTCAATATATAAAGGACAAAGTAAATTTATAAGAATACAAGTCATTCCCCAATTGACAAATGGTCAAAGGATAGGAAGAGGCAGTTTTCAGATGAAGAAATCAATAATATATGAAAAAAGTTCTAAATTATTCTTGATTTGAGAAATGCAAATTAAAATTACTCTGAGGGACACCTCACATCTGAAAGAAACTCCAAAGGGAAAAAGTACTAGAATGATATTCAAAATCCAGAGCTCTCACATCAAAGAAAAAAATATTGCAAGTGTCCAGAAATAAGTTCAAGTACTAATGGACCATAGTAGAGCTCATACAAAACCTGAAGTTTTCACTATAATCAAGAGGGGATTTTGGAATACAATATTCAAAAATAAAGTGTTAGAACCAAGAATAGTTTACCATACAGAGCTATATATGAACCCACAAGGAAAACAAAATTTATTTTTATTGGAATAGAGAACTTTCAAGCATTTTTGATAAAAGGTCAAGAGTAAGAACTTTGAAATACAAACACAAGAATCCAGAGAAATCTAGAGAGGTAAATTTATTTGACCAATTATAAAGGACTATATGATGATGTAAAACTAACATTCCACAAGTGGGAGAAAAAACACTTTTTTCCAAAAGGTAATGAGGGATTTAAATAGTAAAAAAAAAAAAAACAAAAAACAAAAAACACACCAAAGGACTTATGGTTGTATTTGTTCTTTACTGAGCGTTTTAAGTAGGGGAAGAGAAGGGAGGGTACAAGGAATACACTAGTTCAGTTTTTAAGAAATTATTTTCTTCAGTGAATTTTTGTTGTTCTTCCATTTGGCCAATTCTATTTTTTAAAGATTTCTGTTCTTTGATGAATTTTGGATCTCTTTTATTATTTAGCCAATTTTTAAAAACTTCTTCACTTCAGTGAATTTTTTGGCCTCTTTTACCATTTGACCAATTCTTTTTTTTAAGGTGTTATTATCTTCAGTACTTTTTGTGCCTCCTTGTACCAAGCTATTAGCTCTCTTTTCATAACTTTCTTGAACCCCTCCCATTTATTTCCCCAATTTCCCTCTATCTTTCTTATTTAATTTTTAAAATCCTTTTTGAACTCTTCTAGGAAATCTTTTTGGGCCTGTGACCAATTCACATTTTTATTTAAAGTTTTTATGTAGCTGTTTTGACTTCATTGTCTTTGGAGTTTGTATTTTGATCTTTTCTGTTACCATAGTAACTTTCTATGGGCAAATTCTTCATTGTTTCCTATTTTTTCTAGCCTATTTCTTGACTTATGACTTTATGTTAAAGTTTGGCTCTGTTCCTAGGGTGGAGGGGACACAGCCCTATGTTTTAAGCTTTTTTGTATTGCTATTTTGAGAGTTCTGGAGATCTGCAAATTTTCAGTTTTTTTTAAGGTGGGATCATTTAAGGATAGGTGTAGTTGACGATCTCCTGGCCTGTGCTCTGGTCTGGGAGTAATCATGAGCACTCTTCTTCACCCTGGAACTGTGACTAGGGCCCCTGTCCCCTGTGGTCAAGAACTATTGTGCTAGTGCTCCTCTTTGCCCTGAGAATGTGATCCAGAACCGTGTATGGACAATGCAACAGTGCTCTGCACCCAGTGCCAGCAAAGGGCCCCTCCTTTGTAATCTCCTTCTGACTAGTTGTCTGACTTCCTTACTGTTTGTGGGTTGAGAGCTCTTGAAGCTTTTGCTGCAGCTGCCTCCAAGGCCTGTTTCTGGTGCCCCAACACTAAGCTCCAGGTCCAACCACCATCCCACTGAGACAGACCTTTCCTTCCAACTTCCTACATTGTCCTGGGAATGAAAATTGTTTTACCTCAAACTTTTGTTGGTTTTGAGGCATTATTTTAACATTCTTTGGAGCTAAATTTAGGAGAGTTCAGGTGAATCTCTGACCTTATTCTACCATCTTGGCTCCATTAGAATATTTTAGTTTAGAGAGGAGAAAATCATAATTATTTTTAATAATGATGAGAATAATAATTTATAAAAAGGTGAGAAGAACCATGGAAAAAGGGTAGAGGAACTGGGAATTGTATGAATCTTACTCTTATCTGAAATAAAGGAGGGGTTAACATAGCACACATATACATGATTTGGTGTAGAAATATGTCTAACTTGATGAGAAAATGGTTAGGATGTGGGGTGGGGTTAAGAGGGAAGATAATTCTGGGGAGAAAACAAAAGAAAAACAAACTTTATGATCCTGAAAGGGAGATTAAAAGGAAAAAGAAATGATAAGAACTAGAATCTAAGAGAATGACAATCAATACAGGAATGGCTGAACAAATTATAACGTATTAATAAAAAGAATGTTATTGCCTGGTAAATAATATGAAATCATTTCATATAATCCTTGTTAGTATGAACTGATCTAGAGTAAAGAGAGAAAAGAACCAAGAGAACAATTTATACAATCACAACAGCATTGGAAAGTACAATCACCAATTATGTTTCCATGATGAAGAATTTACCCACATTTGGCCAGAGAGGCAATGGACTCAAGGTACAAAAAAAGAAACATACATTTTTAGATGTGGCCACTTTGGGAACTCTCTTTGCTTCTATGCCATAAGAATTTTTAATTGTTGGAGGTAGAACTTTGGTGGGGGAGAAAGAGAGTTTAGAAATAAGGATACAAAAAAAAAAAGAGGGCCATTGAGACATTTCTAAAAATTCACAGAAGAAAATAGAAGGAAGTACAGCAAAGCAGGGAAGTTTTGAAAGTAAATGTAAAATTTATTATATACTTTTTTAAAAATCAAGGAGTATGATATGGAGATTCAGTTTCACATAGAATCCTCTTTATGTATTTTGCAGTATATGTGATTTGGAAATGTTTTTTTATTTGGGTTTAAGTTCAGAATTGAGAAGTAAAATGAATAAAATCAAATTATATCCTTCCAGGGAATTTTCTTAAAGGAGACTAAAGTTTTTTTTCCTTACTGAACATTTTAAACATATCTATTAAAAATACCCATGGGATTTGGGGGAGCTATGACAGTGGGAAAAGCATCACCTTTGGAATTAGAAGATTCAGGTTCAAATCTCACCTTTCACATACACTACCTATGTGATCCTGGGCAAATCACTTAACTTGAATGACCTAACTTCCCTAGTTTTTAAAGGAGTATAATACACTAAGTCCCTTACAAGATTGTTCTAGGTAAAGGATTTTGTATGTTTTCAGCTACTAGTGCCACTTCCTTTCATTATTCTCTTTATACTTATTCTATACAGATCTACATAATTTCTTGTTGTCTATCCCATTAGAATATGTCTCCTATATATCTAAAGCCATCAACAAGCATCATATGCAATGGGGATAAATTAGAAGCATTCCCAATAAGATCAGGAGTGAAACAAGGATGTCCATTATCACCATTATTATTTAACATTGAACTAGAAACACTAGCAGTAGCAATTAGAGAAGAAAAAGAAATTGAAGGTATTAAAATAGACAATGAGGAGACCAAGCTATCACTATTTGCAAATGATATGATGGTCTACTTAAAAAATCCTAGAGAATCAACTAGAGATCATGGCCTAGCAGTACCAGATCTTAAACTGTACTATAAAGTAGTAGTCATCAAAGCAATATGGTACTGGCAAAGAGACAGAAAGGAGGAGCAGCGGAATAGACTCGGGGCAAGTGACCTCAGCAAGACAGTCTATGATAAACTCAAAGAGCCCAGCTTTTGGGGCAAAAACCCACTATTTGACAAAAACTGCTGGGAAAATTGGAAAACAGTATGGGAGAGATTTGGTCTAGATCAACATCTCACACCCTATACCAAGATAAATTCAGAATGGGTGAATGATTGAATATAAAGAAGGAAACTATAAGTAAATTAGGTGAGCACAGAATAGTATACTTGTCAGATCTTTGGGAAAGGAAAGATTTTAAAACCAAGCAAGAGTTAGAAAAAACTTACAAAATGTAAAATAAATAATTTTGATTACATTAAATTCAAAAGGTTTTGTACAAACAAAACCAATGCAAACAAAATTAGAAGGGAAGCAACAAATTGGGAAAAAATACAACAAAAAACTCTGACAAAGGTCTAATTACTCAAATATATAAGGAGCTAAATCATTTGTACAAAAAAATCAAGCCATTCCCCAATTGATAAATGGGCAAGGGGCATGAATAGACAATTTTCAGATAAAGAAATCAAAACTATTAACAAACACATGAAAAAGTGTTCTAAATCTCTTACTATCAGAGAAATGCAAATCAAAACAACTCTGAGGCACCACCTCACACCTAGCAGATTAGCTAACATGACAGCAAAGGAAAGTAATAAATATTGGAGGGGATGTGGCAAAATTGGGACATTAATGCATTGCTGGTGGAGTTGTGAATTGATCCAACCATTCTGGAAAGCAATTTGGAACTATTCCCAAAGGGCTCTAAAAGACTGTCTGCCCTTTGATCCAGCCATACCACTGCTGGGTTTATACCCCAAAGAGATCAGGGGAAAAGACGAACAAAAAAATTTATAGCTACACTCTTTGTGGTGGCAAAAAATTGGAAAATGAGGGGATGTCCTTCAATTGGGGAATGGCTGAACAAATTATGGTTTGTGTTGGTGATGGAATACTATTATGCTCAAAGGAATTCTGAACTGGAGGAATTCCGTGTGAATTGGAAATGACCTCCAGGAATTGATGCAGAGTGAAGGGAGCAGAATCAGGAAAACATTATACACAGAGACGGATACACTGTGGTACAATAAAATATAATGGACTTCTCTACTAGCAGCAATGCAATGATCCAGGACAATTCTGAGGGACTTATGAGAAAAAATACTATCCACATTCAGAGGAAGAACTGTGGGAGTAGAAACACAGAAGAAAAACAACTGTTTGAACACATGAGTTGATGGGGATACTATTCAGGATGTAGACACTAAACAATCACCTTAGTGCAACTATCAATAAATATGTTACCATGGAAAATATTCTAAATTTTTTTAAAAAAGAATTAAATAAATAAATGCAAATATGGACTGTTCCATTCTTTGTATTTGTACCCCTAGTACTGGGGCATATGGAGTATTCAGGGAGGACTAGCACCTCTGGTGTGAGAGCTTACCGAGCTCTTTTCAGGACTGTTCATCCACCTTTGGTGTTCACCCTTAACCAAACTCTCGCCTGTGGCCCAAGAAACTATAGCATATGTGCAGAGGCCACCCCTTGGTAAAAACCATCTCATAAAATGAGCTAAACCAGGCCTTAACTCTATTGGTGAATTAGAGGAATGTCTATTCCGAGCATTTGAAGACTTCCCCTTTGCTTGTTGATTTATCTTAAAACACTAAGTGTGAATTATTGATACCACCTCTGCAATCTTGCCCAAGTCACTAAATCCCTCTGGGATTCAGCTTTCTCAACCACAAAATGCAGGGATGAGACTAGATGACTTCTAATGTCCCTTCTATCTCTAAGGTTTCTTTGATCTTCATGGCACTTAAATACAACATCATGTGAAACTTCTATGGTTCTTGGGGAGTTATCTGATTGGGAGCTGACTCAGCACACAATTTTGTAGTTGGCAAAGTTCTGTTGTTTCGTGTCTCCTCTTTCCATGCTTGTTCCTCTTCTATCCAAAACCTCCCCCCACCTTCCCCACAAGTACTAACTTAAATGATTTGAAAGAGTCAAGATTTCATTTTGGTAAGCACTTTTCTCATACTAACCCTGTGAGGTAGGTAGTATAAATGGTATTGTCCCATTTTCATATGGGAAACAGTTCTATGAAAATTAAGGAACTTACCCAGGATTACATAGCTAGTAGGTATAAGGCCTGGGACCTGAGTTCAAGTCTTCCGACTTTGGCTTCAGTGGTCTCTTTCTACTAGACCACACTACGTCTCCTTATTGCTCCATCCTGTATACTTCTCCTTGTTCACATTTCCCCATAAATTCTCCATAGCGAATTTACTCCAAGACCTTCTTCTTGTTCCTTTAGTAGCTCTGAGATGACAATATAGTCTTCAGAATGTATTTATATTGTTTTGCATTTTGAATACATTTTTTTCTTGTCATATTTATTCCTGGAAATGTCTCTCAAAGCAGCACTTTTTGCATATAACCCATGCTAGCACCAATTAAATAACCTGGGATGTCAAGTGGGCTCCTGAACCAGTCAGGTACCATTTCCTGAAGATATTCCCTAAGAAAGGGAAGGAATCACAGCAGATCTTGTCCATGTTGGGTACAGCTGTTCCAAAAGGAACAAGTTTATGCAGTAAAGTTGCCTCAGCGCTGCAGGAACACTCCTGGGAAATTCAGAGGGGGCTGATGCATAGACAAAGGGATTTTAATTGAGTTCAACAATTATGTGCCCAGCCCTGCCCTAGGCCCTGTGGAAGATACAAGAGAGGAAAAGACATGGTCCCTGCTTACAATCTCACTAATGATACAAAGCAATTAGGAACCAAAACAAGACAATATATGATAATGAGCTAAATGATGTGGGAGCAGCAGCGTGGTGGAAAGAAGTCTGGCTTTGTAGTCAGAGGACTTGGGTTGAGCCCTGGCTCATCAGCTTGCTACATAGGCGACCTTGGGTCAGTTACTCAGGCTTTCTCAGTTCTAGTTTTCTCATATGTAAAATGAGGAGCATGGACTAGATGACCCTCAAATCCTTTCCAGATTTAAACCAATGATCCGATGAACTTATGCAGATTTGGCTAGACACTTATCTACTCCCACTTAACTACACTCACATAAGAGGCTTCTAAAGTACCATCTATTTCTGACATTTATGTTCAGAAGTCCCTTCAAGCTCAGATATCCTCTAGATATCCTAGGGACCCTTCTTTTTTTACATATGTACATATATAAATATATTTCATTTATTTATTTTAATATTCATTTAAAAATTTTTTTGAGTTCCAAATTCCTTCTCTCCCTTTGGCTCCTCCCCGACCCCGAGAGAAGCAGGCAATGATATTAATTAAAAAAGTGAAGTCATGCAAAACATATTTACATATTAGTCATGTTGCAAAAAAAAGTCAAGAAAAACAAAGCAGAAAAGGTATGCTTCAATCTGAATTCAGAATTAACAAGTTCTCTCTCTGGAGGTGGATAGCATTTTTTGTCATGAGTCCTTTGGAATTGTCTTGGATCATTGTATCAATTAGAGTAGATAAATCTTTCACAATTGATAAGTGTGACAATATTGCTGCTACTGTGTACAATGTTATGCTGGTTCTGCCCACTATACTTTGCATCAGTTCATATGAGTCTTTAAGGACCCTTTCAGATCTAATAACCTGGTCAACTCAAAATCTATGATGGTTTTAAGTATATAAGTACCACAGGAGATAGAGAAGGGAAAGATTAAAGAAATGCATTTTGTTTTCCTGCCCTTTTTAGCACTAGCCCATCACAAGATTGGGTTCATTTTTTTGTGTTTGAGTGGAAGAGGAGAATAAGAGAAGGTAGGCTAGAGTATCTTATGGTAAGTAAACCTCTCATGGTTTGTTGGTTTTTATACAGTAACGTCCAACTCTTTATGACCCTCTTTAGGGTTTGCAAATATTATCTTATTTGATCCTCAGGACAACCTTATGAGTCAAGGGCTATTATTATTCTTATTTTGCAGAAAAGATAACTGGGAATGACAGAGATTAAGTAACTAGTCCACCGTCTCACAGTTTGGAAATGTCTGGAGCTAGTATTTGAACTCAAATCTTCTGCTTCTAAGTCCAACACACTAACCACTGCACAACCTAGTTACTCAATCTAGATAAACAACAGTATACAATCAGCATAACATTTTAATTGGATCAGAAAAGGAAATGAAAATTAACATTAGAAACATTTTTAGCACTCATTCCCTAAATCCTCACATTCCTATTCCTCTTTTCCCCAGAAAAACTGAGGAAACAGTTCAAAGTCTTAAACTTGAAGGTTACTCTATTTACCTTAGCACATTTGCTGGGAAACCACTGAAAATGATTGATTCTCTCTGAAAAACTCATGCTCCATGCTGGGGAGAGGTTTGGCAAAGTCTCTGGTGCAGCCAGAATGAGGTTGGCCAGCTTTATCCATACAGCACCTGGATCTCTATTCAAAGCATTTCCAAGTCTCACACCTCTCACAGCCCAGATGTCTCTTCTTCTTTCTCCTCAGAACCTCAGAAATTTGCCAGCACTCCTGGGCTTTTGGATGGTAGCTCTGGAAAATTCCTAAGGAAGACATTGAGTCACGTGGAATTATACTGTGATAATCTCTGTCTTCCAGCCCAAAGGTCTCCTTCTTGACACAATCAATCGAGCGTGTACCTTCGCTGGCTTCTGTTGTCTCATTCCACAGGAACATAGTCTCCAGAGAAAAGGAGTCCTGAGAAGATAGACTTGTGGAAGCCACACAACATACTAGAAATTGTAGGTTTGCCCTTGTCTGATTCTCTCATTAACATTTGTAAGTATTCAGTGGTTAATTCTGTATATAATCCTTATGGATTCTGTATTAAATATCTGGCTCCTTAAGAAAACAGTTTACTAAGTGGTATTCACCATTCAGGTTGAAGGGCTAGCTAGGTAGCACAGTGGATAGAACATCAGGTCTGGAGTTGGGAGTGTGTGGGTTCAAATCTGGTTTTAGACTTACCTGTGTTTAGACCTACCTGTGTTACCCTGCGCAAATCACTTAATCCCAGTTGCCTAACCTTTTTCTTCTACCTTAGAATTAATAGATAGAAGGCAAAGGTTTTAAAACAAAATAGACAGAAGATAAGAAAGAGTATTTTTTTAAAAAGCATTGATGTTAAAGGATTTGATTAGACAGCTTGTGTAGAACAAGATTAGTACCGATCTGTAATATTTAAGAAAAAAGGAAAGCACAAAAAGAAGAAAAGTTCTATTGGAGAGTCCTGCTCTGGAGAGAAGCTCCACAGACAGAATGGATGGAGGTCTTTCTCCAAGATAATTTTGCTTCAGGTCATGGACTGCTTCTGACTATTCAAGAAACCCCATGTAGTTCTCATTCCTCAGGAACTTGCCAGAACTCCTGGTTAAAAGCCCAGGAGCCCTGGCAAATTCTTGACATTCCGAGGAGAAAAAGGAATAGACATCTGGGCCATTTGAGCTTTGAGTTGAATGAGGTTGGCCAGCTTTCTCCAGGCAGCACCTAGATTTCAGTTCAGAGCATTTCCCATGTTTTTAGCATTTGTTCCCCAAATCCTTACATTCCTGTTCACTTGTTCTCCAGGCAAACTGAAGAAAACAGTTCAAAGTCCTGAATTTAACTTTGTGGCTGTTTTTGACTTTGTGGCTCCCAATGAAGCAGGAAGTAGAAAAGGAAAATTAACTTGGAATTATTAAAGGACTTTGAAAAATACTAATGGTTTATTGGTTGTATGAGAAAAGAGACAATTAATTTAAAAATAATCTCATGTCTAACTTATTTTCCTTTCCTTTATATTTTGGTGTTGCTTGATTTATTTAGTTGTAGTTATTAAAGTAAATTGATTTAGGTTTGTTATTGCAATAAATGTACTTTTGATATATGTTTGACCATAAGGATTATCTAAATATATAGGCATATAGCTTGTGGGTGGCATGGATGAATACCTCTGAAATCTAGTCTACTCTTCTCAAAGAAGACTGTGATTTCCACCTTGAGGAATGCAAAAGAAAGACTGAGCATTTATTCTTTTCCTCTCCTATCTTCAAGATGGGTATTGGGTTAGGTTTATTTATCTGTTCCCCCTCAAATATTGCTGGTCTACTGATAACAATAGGTTCAAAGCAAACTCCATTTCCTCAGAAGCTCTTAAGTTGGAGAGAGCCTTTAATTTTCACCTGCCAGTTTAACTCTTCCTACCAAATGCAAATTACAAAAAAGCCCATCACAAACAATGAATAGTGAACAAAGCTATATATCCAAGCAAAGCAGCAAACAGAAATTGAAATTTGTGATTGGAACTTACGGATTAAAATACAGTTTGCTAGAAAAGACACAAGAGTAAATGAGCTCTTCTTCTAGGGGTGAGACAAGATCTCTGCCTCATTCTCATGCAAAGGGAAAATCTTTCCCTGAAGTCTCTAGGGAGGCAAGCTGGAAATCAGGAACATGTTGAAGAGCTGGCTTCCACTACATGTCTGCTGCTTCCAAAGTCTTTCCAAGATCTCCCTCCTGTGGAGACTCTGGAACTCCCTGCCTCTTCCTCTCAAAGTTTTGGTACCAACTTCTCTCCTTATGCAGGCATGCATGCCTCAGCATTCTTTCTACCAATTAGAAGTAATATCTTCCACAAATGCAGCAGCATGCAAAACATTCAAGGCTTGTTTGAATGCTTGGTTATACTTTCTTTTTTATATACATGATTAGAGTAGACTTGTTCTACTTGGTCCCAGAGGGCAGAACTAGAAACAGAGGTTAGAAGTTGCATAAAGGCTGATTCCTGTTGGAATGTAAGGAAAAACTTAATAGCAAGAGCCATTCAGAAATAGAACGGGCTGTCTCATGAAGTAATGAGTTTCCTGCTCCTAAAAGTGTTCGGCTGAAGGCTGGAAGACTTTGCCAGTGATGTTGTAGAGGGCACGTGGTCTGCTCATGTAAGGGTGGGATTCTTTGGTGTCCTGGAATAAGATGCAAGGCTATATTACTGTGCTACCATTACCTGCAGGTGTGTCTCAGCATTGGTGACAGTGAGGTGGCCAAGGCCTAGTTCAGAGAGGTCCTGAGAAGGGCTTTTGCACCTGCCAAAAGCTGCATGAGAATATCACAGAGATATCAACATGGGCTGAAGGAAAATACTAGAGAAGATTTGGAACTTGTATTTGGCCTTAAAGAATCAGTAGAATTTGGGTAGTTAATTGACACAGTGGTTACACTACCAGGCCTGGAGTAAGGAAAATTTATTTTCTTGAGTTCAAATCTGGTCTCAGACACTCACTAGCTATATGACCTTGGGCAAGTTACTTAACCCTCATCACCTCAGTTTCTTCATCTGTAAAATGAGCTGGAGAAGAAAATGACAAACCATTCCAGTATCTTTGCCAAGAACATTCCAAATGGGGTCAGGAAAAGTTGGACATAACTAAAATGACTGGTCAACAAAAAGGATATGAAGATGAGGGGACAGGGAAGAGCATTCCAAACAGGGCATCAAGAATAAAATTGGTGGGGGGGGGCAACATGAGAAGATGGAGAGCACTAGAGGGTGAAGCTAGAACAGAAAGTGTAGGTGTGGATAGGGAAAGGAAAGTGGGAGGGAATGTTGTTTTTGGACTAGGAGCTATTGTCAAGTTTAGGCCCTTACCTCTAGTTCAGGGGTCGGCAACCTTTTTGGCCGTGAGAACCATAAACGCCACATTTTTTAAAATGTAATTTCGTGAGAGTTATACAGTGCTCACAGTGTGCGCTCCTGTAACAGTGGCTGAAAAAAAATGGACTTTATAGCTCCTGCAGAAAGAGCCATATCTGGCCCTCAAAAGAGCCATATATAGCTCGAGAGCCATACATTGCCAACCCCTGCTCTAGTTCAATCTGATTGAATCAAAACATAATTAGTCTTTCAACAAACATTTATTAAGCACCTGCTGCATGTAGAATGTTTTTCTAAGCCCTGGGTCACCTCTGGAAATCAGGTTATATAGGATTTAGAGCCAGAAAGGACCAGAGATCATTTAATCCAACTCTCTTTCTTTACAGATGAGGAAACTAAACCAAGAGTGCGGAAGTATCTTGCCCAAGGTCATGCACAAAATCACAGAATTTCAGAGATGAAAGAGACCAGTCATTTAGTCCAGCTCCTATCTTGAAAAGGCAAAAAAAAAGGCACTGAGGCAGATGAATGACTCACTGGATAGAATGCCAGGCTTGGAATCAGGAAGACCTGAGTTCAAATCTGCCCTTGAATATTAATAACTGTAATCCTGGGCAAGTCAATTACCCCTGTTTACCTCAGTTTCCTCCCCTGTAAAATGAGCTGTGGAAGGAAATGACAAACTACTCTGGTATCTTTACTAAGAAAATTCCATTTGGGCTCAGGAAGAGTGGGATATGACTGTATGACTGAATAACCATTATCTGAAAAAATCTCCATTCTAACATATCCAAAAAGGGATGATCAAATTTTTGCTTGAAGGCCTCCAACAAAGTGGAGCCCATTCTCTTCCAGACCATTTCCCTTTAGGGCAACAGTTAGAAAGTCCTTGCCTACATCAAGCCTAAATTTGTCTCTCACTTCTAATTTTTTGTTCCTGGTTCTGTTTTATGAGGTCAAGCAAAATAATTCTAATCCTCTTCCATGTGATAGATCTTCAAATCCTTGCAGGTCTCCCACCCTCACCTTGTACCCCATAACTGCAAATCTTCTCATTCACACTAAGCAACCCCAATTCCTTCGAGTCCCCTCTGCATCATGGCTGCCCTCCTCTAATGCCCTCCAGATTGCCCACGTCTTTCTTAAATGATGATGTCCAGAACTGAACACAGTACTCCAGTTATAATTTGACCTGGGAGGAATAGAGCAGGACTATTACCTCCTTTCTATATGTAATTCCTAAGATTTGATTAGCTAGTTGGATGGCCATATCCCACTACTAACTCACAATGAGTTTGCAGTCTGCTTAAAACTCCCAGATTTTTTTAACCCTTACCTTTTGTCTTAGTATCAATTCTGAAATAGAAAAGCAACAAGGCAATTGGGGTTAAGTGACTTGCCTAAGGTCACACCACTAGGAAGCATCTGAGGCCAGATTTGAACCTAGGTCCTCTTGACTCCAGGTCTGGCGCTCTATCTAATGAACCATCTAGCTGCCCCTCCAAGATCTTTTTTAGGTGAATTGTAGGCAAGCCATGCCTTCTTCATCTTGTACTCATGAAGGTGATTTCTTAAAAACCCAAGAGTAGGGATGTGCATTTATCTCCATGAGTATTTAAACCCAGACCCTCTGTTCCCAAATCTTGTGCTCTCACCATGGCACCACACTGTCTCTTATTCTGTCAAATGTTCCCTGCTCCACCGGAGAGGAAGGATTCTTCGCATTTTTCCAAGGTGGAGTTTGTTGTGCAGTCCCGTCCTTCAGGCAAAGTGTCTGCAGATTGCAGATGTACCAGGCCTTCACCCACAAGTGGACTAGAGAGAGCCTAAATATGAGGGGCTCTGGGCACTCTGGAGGAACCATTGTGGATCCCAAGTATACCAGACTTCCAGACCAATCAATCAGCTAGCATTTATTAAGACCAAGGCTTCTGCACCTGCTGTTCCCTCCCCCGCAGCCTCCTACCTCATGCTGCCAAAGCAAAACAAAACCAACCACAAAATGAAATGACTTTCACTCTGTCCCTTTCGACTCAGTGGTCCCTGAGAAGAATAAATACAAGAACCACTGGCGTGAATAGAAATTAATATGGAACTGTATTAACTGCACAGAGATTTTTTTTAAAAGAGAAAAATTCTCAATTTAAAATCCCAGCACAAATAGACTCTCTTATAAGGTCAAATGAAAGATAAATGCCCAAGAATACCAAAGGAGTCAGCATTTAGAACTGAATCTTGCTTTCTCTCCCTTTCTTTCTTGCTGACAGCAAGGGTTGTTTCTGTGGGCAAATCAAATCCTAACTCTGCACCTCAGTTTTAGCATCTGGAAATGAAAAGAATGACAGCCATTAGAACTGTAGGAATTGAGAGTTAGAAGGGACTTCAGAGGTCAGCTAGTCCAACTCCTTAACTATATGAGAATTCCTGTTATAATCCTGGCAAGTGATTAGCCAGTTTGTCTCTGAATACTTTCAGTGGCGGGGAGCTCATTAACTTCTTGAGGAAGCATTTTGGTATGGCGATGATGGCTGGGAAGGTCTTCCCTGTACTGACACGCCACCATTACAGTTCAAGCTCTCATCCTCATGCCTGGATTTTTGCAATAGCTGCTGGTGGGTCTTTAAGGCTTCAAGCTTCTCCCCTCTCTAATCCACCCTCCATTCAGCCACTAACATGATTTTCCTAAAGCATAAGTCTGACCATATTCCCCCTTCCCCATCCCTCCCAATTCAATAAACTCCAGTGGTTCCCTATTGTCTCCAGGATCAAATACAAAATGCTTAGTTTGACATTTGAAGCCCTTTATAACCTACTTCATTCCTACCTTTCCAGTCTTCTTACATCCTATTCATTGACGTGTACTCTTCCATCCAGTGACACTGGCCTCTTGGCTGTTCCATGAACAAGACACTCTATCCATAGGCTACAGGAATTTTCTCTGACTGTACCCCTATGCTTGGAACATTCACCTTCCTCTCTGAATACTTACCTCTCTGATTTCCTTTAAGTCCCAACTACAATCCCTCCTCTATAGAAAGCCTTTCCATTCAATCCCTCTTAATTCCAGTGCCTGTAAATTATTTCCTATTTATCATATATCTATGTCTATCTATCTATCTATCTATCTATCTATCTATCTATCTATCTATCTATCTAGTTTGCTTCGNCTATCTATCTATCTATCTATCTATCTATCTATCTATCTATCTATCTAGTTTGCTTCGTATGTTTGTTGGCATTTTGTTTCCCCCATTAAACTGTGAGCTCCTTGAGGGAGGAGACTCTCTTTTACCTCTTTTTGTATCCCCAGTGCTTAAGCACAGTGCCTAGCACATATCAGGCACTTAATAAATGCTGATTAATCAAAAGAAAACCTGTATGCCTGTTACCTCTACCTGTGACTCCTAGTTCTGCCATCAGGGGCCAAGAAGAACAAGGCTAATTTTCCACATAATAGTGTATATTTAATTGAAGGCTGTTATTGTACTCTCTTCTTTCCAAGTCTTCTCTTCTACCAGTAAAACAACTTCCGTTCCCTCCATTTATCTTCATAGGACTTGATTCTTCAGTCCCTATCCTGTTTGCTCTCCTCTGGACCTTCTTACAAGGGGCTTTTGAAACTTAATTGTGCTTCATATATCAAGATAATGCTTCAGATCAATCATCGGTGGGGTTCCTGCTTTGAGCTGCTCCAGTGGAGATGTGTTTGTACTGAGCCATCCACATTCTCTCTCTGCTTCCTCTTGACAAATAAAGGCAGGCATCCGAAGGATAGATTAAACAGCAAGGGTTAGGGATGCAGCAGACTGGACCTAGGGAACTTAGTGACGGTAACTGTCCCTCACAGGAGTCAGACCCCTGACCTTAGTCTCCTTAGCATCAGATGGGAACCAACAGAGTGAATAAGTAGTATGGTCTTTGGAAGGAGAATCTGGTGGGAACATTTTAAAGAAATGTTTTTTTAATACTCCATTACTAAGACCAAAGATCACGACGAACCAGTTATAATATAAAGATCATCACTGAGTTGTTGGGAAGGCAATGCTTTATAAACCTTAAAGTGTTATAAAAATAGGGATTATTTTAAAAACATGGACCTGGTCTACATGGCCTTTTTAAAAAAATTTTTATAAACCCTTAACTTCTGTGTATTGGCCCATAAGTGGAAGAGTGGTAAGAGTGGGCAATGGGGGTCAAGTGACTTGCCCAGGGTCACACAGCTGGGAAGTGTCTGAGACCGGATTTGAACTAGGACCTCCAGTCTCTAGGCCTGACTCTCAATCCACTGAGCTACCCAGCTGCCCCTCTACATGGCCTTTTGAGAGTTCTAGGATCATCTATTGGAAAGAAGACCAGTACAATAGGACAAAAGGGGCTCTGGGAGTGGAGGGGAGGAGTGGAAACAGAATCATATATATGATGACTACAGTCATATAAATGGAAAACACTGACATGAAGTCCGAAGCTGAGCAGCTGTAATGACCAGCCTCAATCATGGAGAAGAGATGCCTATTCCAGTGATGTGGAATGTTGCATACTCTGTCAGAAAAAATGTTTTGCCTGACTTAAAGGTGTGTGCACATTTATGTGTATGTGTGCTCATGTGAAAATATATGAAAATTATTGTGATGTATAAACAAAAGATACCAATGATTTTTTTAAAGTTGAGGACAGGTAGGTCCATCTTCCATCCCTAATCTGTTTCCAAGTCATTCCCATTTAGAATCCACAATGTAACTTGCATTAATTTTCTTCTTTCCACCCCCTAACTGACATCATCTCATTACTTCTTGTCTGGATTATTATAATAGTCTAAGATGGTCTCTTCTATTTTAATCCATCCTGCACGTATTGTCAAGACCATGTTCCTGATTACATCATACCCTTAGCCTGGTACTCAAACAACTTAGTGGCTATATGCTGCACAGAGGATTAAGTCAAAACTTCTTTACCTTGTCCCTCTAGGCCCTCCTCAAGCTCAGTATTTCCAGTCTTATCTCCTACTACTCCACATCACACAACCTTCACTCCAGAGACCTAGGATTACATGCTATACTTAGAAATCATACCATTCCTTTTGACTTTTGTGACTTTGTACCATCACCTTTCCCTGGAAGTCACACCTCCTCCTCCTCACCCCATTTTCTGTCTAATGGGATACTTTCCATTCTTTAAGGTCCAACCCAGGTGCCACCTTCACTAGAAAAGCTTCTCTGAGCCTTTCCTTCCTCCACAAAAGCTAGAGGTAAAAGTCCTGTAAGTGATACCTTCTCCAACTGCTTTTAGTCTTATGTACTTATAAGATATACTTATTACATTCTATTTTGTACTACAATGTATTTTATAAACTAAGTACAACGTGAATGCCTGCCAGTATTACTATTATTGAAGTTATTTGTGCCTCTTTCTTAACTCTTTTCCTAATGAACAGGATGATTTCAGAAAGAGCTGGAAAGACCTACATGAACGGATGCAACATGAAATAAGCAGAACCAGGAAAACACTGTACACGGTAACATCAGTATTGTGGAATGATCAACTGTGACAGACCTAGCTATTATAGACAATACAATGATCCAGGACAATTCTGAGGAACTCGTGACAAAGAATGTTCTCCACCTCCAGAGAACTGTTGGAGTCAAAGTGCTGATGATAGCATACAGTCTTTCAATTGTTTATTTGGGTTTACATCTTTTGGTTTTAGTTTTATGTTTGCTCACTTACAAAAATGAACAGTAAGGAAATATATTTTATACAATAATACATGTATAACCCAGATTGAATCACCTGCCAGCATTGGGAGGGGGAAAGGAAGGGAGGAAGGGAGTTAAATTTGATCATATAACTGAGGAAAACTTGTGTGGAAATTTGTTATGACATGTGATTGGTAATAAATAAATAAATGTCTTACCTCTCTTCTTAGACCTCTTTGAGGGGAAACAGTTCATTTTATTTTGTTTCCTCAACACCTATCAGGTAAAGGTAAGTAGATGTTTATTAACTATTTGTTGAATTGATTTCTACAAGGCCATGAACAAAGCTGGAGTGCTATTAACATCACCGAAGGATCAAGGATATATATTCAGTACCGTGGTCAAGGCCCAGGGATTCACTCTAGGGTATCATAGATTGTTCCAAGAGCCACAGCACTCTCAAGTCCACCAGCCCTGCTTTTAGCCCAGACTTTATGGCCAGAATCTAGGGAAGCAGCTACTGTGGAAAGAGGGCCAGCCATAACTACCAAATTCAACCAACAGCCACATATAGAGCAGGCAAGCCAATCTAGTTGAAGCAGCAGGGAAGCCTGAGGGAGACACCGGAGGCAGCCCATGCCTGACAAGTTCAACCACCACAACCATCTTTACCATCTCTCCTGATCAACAGGGGCCAAGAGACTTAAGAACAGCAATGCTTTCAGCCCAGTCGCCTTAGTCATCATCCTGGGAAGCAACCCTTGTGGTTGTAGCCTGGCAAGTACTCCAGCAGATGCTATAACCACAGCTACTGAAAACCCAGAAAGGAAAGTTTTTGTCACCAAAGTCTTTGGAATTGTCAAATGGTTCAGCATCAGAGACTGATGTGATTCGATCAATGGAAATGACATTAAAGAAGAAACATTAGCATCTGCTTTGCTGTTGTACCCTAAGGACCATGGGACTTGAAACCTTCCATATGTGCTGTCCCCCTCATTAGAATGTGAGCTCCTTGAGAGACTGGGGACTGTCTTGCCTTTTTAATTGTATCCCCAGTGCTTAGCATAGTGCTTTGCACATAATCATGCTTAATAAAAACTCTTAATAAAGGCTTCATTCATTCATTCGTTCGTTCATTCATTCATTCATGCTATTAACTCCAACTCTACTTCTATCATGGATGGTGAGGATAAAACTCAAGAAAATGACTACTTCACCTTAGTGACCACCCAGAGTGATCTGGATAATTATAACTCAAATTTCTTTAATATTTTAAGATTCACAAAGTGCTTTCCCAATAACAACCCTGTGAGGTAGAAAATAGACAGTAGGCCTTTGTAGTAGGAATGGCTGGGTTTTTTTTCCTTTAAAGAGAGTCCCTAATGTTACAATTGTCCTCATTGTGACATTTCCCCCATGTGGGATCCCCCTGACAGTGACAGAGAGGGGATAGAGCCAGGCAGTGGATACCCTGGTGACAGATTAGTGCTGCCAAAGCCCGACACAAAACCATTTGGTGTAGGGGAAATGATAGATGCTAACACTCATTTTAAACACAGGCAGCTGAATTCCTCCAGACAGGTGCCACGACTGGAATTTAGGGCCCAGCTGCTGGGTTCAGATAAGGTGCGGACTCAGCCCAGCGCACGGAGAGGTTACTTAATAATGAAAATGCAGTGATTGATGCCGCTGTCTTCAGAATATAACCTTCCCATTTGGAGGCCTTCAGCTCCCAAATCATCCATCCCCTAGGGAAGGGGGAGGGAATAAAAGAAAGGGGTTGGTTCAGGGATAACAGAGAGGAAGAGTAGGCCCAGGGCTCAGAAATACTCCTCCTGCAAGATTTGAGCTCCAGCAGCTCACTTTGCTATTTGGGAGCCCTGATAGGCTCATCAGGCACTTAGAACTAAAGCCATAATAGAAAGGACTTGGATTAGACCTAAGAAGAATTTTCTCATGAGTAGAATTCCTTCCTTCCTTCCTTCCTTCCTTCCTTCCTTCCTTCCTTCCTTCCTTCCTTCCTTCCTTCCTTCCTTCCTTCCTTCCTTTCTTTCTTTCTT
>NC_058131.1:338155267-338166275 GCF_016433145.1 Gracilinanus agilis | reverse complement strand
CTTCCTTCCTTCCTTCCTTTCTTTCTCTTTCCTCCCCCCTTTCTCCCTCCCTCCTTTCTCCCTCCCTCCCTCTCTCCTTCCCTCCCTCCCTTCCTTCCCTCTTTCTTCCCTTCCTCCTTTTCTCCCTTTCTCTCTTCCTCCTTTTCTTTCTTTCCTTCCTTGGAGAACAGACAAAATACATAACCTGGCAATTTGAACTTACCCAAAACAGCTAGTTTTTTCTTTCCTCTCCCTACTTCTCTTGAGTTTCAACTCCCTATTAGACATTTTTGTTTTGTGAATAGGGGTAGTTGTTTTGAAAGAGAGTCCCAAATGTTACAATTGTCCTCATTGTGATATTTTCCCCATTTTGGATTAACCCCTCATAATGATGGAGTAGCTATTAACCTCTGTTAACAGAAGTTAGATGACTTGCATAGGGTTACACAGCCAGTAACCATTTCAGCTGGATTTGAACTAAGATTTTCCTGACTTAATTAGCATTCTGTCCACTACCATCATCTAGCTATCTCCATCAAAATAAGTTATTTTGCTTTGCCCTCTTCCCATCCTCCTCCTCCTCCTCCTCCTCACCATCAGTAGCACGTATATGGCACTTTAAGGTTTGCAAAGTACTTTCATGGTATATGAGGAGACTTTGTTAACCTCTGTAACAGGGGACCAGGGCAAGTCACAAAGTTTTCTACTTCGAAGATTCCTTAAGCAAGAGTCTTTTTGTTCTGAATTGACTTTGCCTGATCCTGCATGGAAGTAAGGAGCTGCATATAATAATTATGTCAGGTTCCTTCCTAACTCTAAATGCTGTGATTCAATGGGTGCAATGGAAAAAGCCCTGGAATTAGAGTTAGAAGCCCTGAATTCTAGTCTTGTTTCTGCCACTTACTAGACTCGATCTTTGGCAAGTGACCATTCTCTTTGGCTTCAATTTCCTCCTTATAACATAACAAAGTTGGACTAAATGGTCTCTGGGCCCCCTCTGCTTTATAGCATTCTATGTTTAAAATTCAACGGTTACCTTCAACTATGATATTCTTTATTCTAGAGGCTAACCCCACTTCTGACATTCTATATTCTAATATCCATTCCAGGGTTAACATTCTAAGAGACTGTGAAATTAACTTGAGGTCAGGGCAGCCATGAGCAGGATGTAGAGTGATATCTTGAAACCTGGGGTCACTCCACAATGTGGGTAAGAATGAGAAGCAAAGAAGTCTGTGCTACATAGGATAGATATATATGCACTGAGTCCATCTCTGAAATAGTCTCCATTCAAATGGTGAGGAATACAGAATGTATTCTGGAGACTGGGAGTATGATCCCTTCAGAGGTAGTCAGGGTATCAATCGTTGAACTCCTTGGGAATTTGGGTTCAAAGGCAATATAGCCACATCCACCCTAATTCAGTAAGGAGATGGTGACTGTGAGGATGGGGCTTTGACAAAAGGCATCTGGGATGGAAAGGGAATTGAAATGGGGAGGGAGTTGTGACAGACAGTGACAGTGAGGGAACTATGGAAGCTGTAATGGGAAGGGGACTGCAGGTAGCTTCTTTGGCACTTCAAATTTACAAGCCAGAAGAAACTGATCTTAATCACAGACGAGACATGTGGGAGCTCCTGGAAGGACAATAATGAAGTTAAAGAGAAGAAGGCTAAGGCTACCAGAAGGAAGAAGAATTGGATAGTGAGGGAGTCACTTTGAAGACTAATCGGATCTATACCAAAGATTACTAGCAGGAGGTTCATGAGAAATAAAATGAGTATCTTACTCAAGGTCAGAGCTAGGCAGAACTGGTGACTAAGGTAGATAGACAGACAGACAAAAAGATAGACACAAAGACAGACAGACAGATAGATATATAGTGATTGATTTATACACACACATATATAGTGATTTCTGGGTTCAGATTTCAGAAAAGTTACTATCCCTAAAATATATTCTCCATCTACCAGCTTGCCTGTCTAATATTATAGGTTCACTTATTTAACTTAAGATCTCATCTCTGTGAAAATGCCAATTCTCCTGAGGAGGACCACATTGAATGAGTTGTTGATACTCGATTGGAATGAATTTGGGGGATTCTTTCCAGAGAACAGTGTTGGATAGGGCAAGATAATATATACTTTGAGAACCTAGATTAGCTTTGGTATCATAAAATCATAGAGTTAGAGCTGCAAGTTGATGAGGGGTGGGAGAAGGAAGAAAATGAGGATAAAGGGAGGCTTACAGCCCAGCTTTAATACCTTTGTTTAATGTGGGGCCAAGAGCCCAAACCAGCCACATGGCCCTTCCTCAGATTCATAAAATTTAGATCTAGAAGAGACCTTAGAGATCATCCAGCCCAACTCCCTTATTTTATAGTAGAGGAAGCTGAGGGCTAGTGGAGAGAAGTTCCAGAAACATATGGCTAGTAAGCCAGAATTTGAAACTTGGTTCCATAATTGCAAAGCCAGCATTCCCATCACCACATCACACTACCAGAGAAATAATTTGAGAATTGAAAGCATCCCTTCCCACTGGACTATAAGGATGACTGGAGTTTTTTTTTCCTTAGGTCCTTCTCCTGAGGGACCAAGTCCTTATACCCTTTTTTCTCCGTCTTTCTCCCAGAGTTCTTTGAAGCTCTTAGACCTTTTCCTTAGACTCCACTAATGTACTATAGCTACTATGCTTCTATCAAACACAGAATCCTAGAATTTCAAAGCTACAAAGGACCTTAGAGATCACTTAGTCCATTATCTACCACTCCCCTGCCCCGATACCAGTTTTAAAGAGCAAACTGAAGCCCAAAGTAAATGACTTGTCCAAGGATTTATAGAATTAGCATCAGAGGTGGGCAGCTGAGGATGCAATGGATAGAATGATGGACCTGGAGTCAGAAGACTCATCTTCCTAAGTTCAAATCTGGCCTCAGATACTTCCTAACTGTGCAACCCTGCACAAGTCACTTAACCCTGTTTGCCTTGGTTTCCTCATCTGCAAAACAAGCTGCAGAAAGAAATGGCAGACCACTTCAGTATCTTTGCCAAGAAAACCCCAATTAGGGTCACCACGAGTCAGATGACTAAAATGATTGAATAACAACAAGTGTAAGAGTTGGGATTAGAGATGATATCTCCTGATTCCCAGTCCTGCCATCACACTTTGCTACTATGTATTGTTGAGATTTGTAAATTCTTAGTTTGTTAGAGATCAAAGGGTTCTTAAAACACAGACTATTAGAATATAGAATATCAGTACTAAAAAGAACCTTAGAGCTCATAATGTTAGAATATAGAATGAAATATTAGAGATGGAAGCATCTTAGGATCTTTGAATCTAACTGCTCATTTGAGATGTCTGTTTTTGACAACGTTATTCACTTCATGTCTGCCTTAGGTTTAAATCTGTCAGGAGACTTCTGATGGTCTGTATCTCTGAAACAATGAGGATTAATGACAGATGAAGGCTTCATCCCTTTACCTCCTACGTCTGATCTCTATGAATCCAGGTTGGAGATGGTCATAAAGTCATCAGAGGCATCTTGTGATGGGAGGAACTAGGTCTCTGGACAGGGTCTCACAGATTTAAGGACCTTTGAAATGAAAGCAAAACTTCTTCCCTTTTCCAAATTGCTTTTGTAAAGACATATATTTCAGAGTAAATGCATGTACTTATGCATGGGCATGCTTTTGCTACCATGCTACCTTGACTTCCATCCAGAGATGGGAAAAATTGACACTGTGGGTCATTGTGCAATATAATCAGGCCAGTCAGATGGTTCATCCTCCTCACCAGCCACCCCCAACTCCCCCAACCTAGGGTATTGCAAATCAAGTTGTAATCCTGGGGCAATTCTAGGAATGAGCAACATGATATAGTAGAAGGTAGTTTGGTATAGTAGAAAGAGAACTATACTTGGAGTTAGAAGGCTTAAATTTAAATGTGTGGTCCTAGGCAAATTATTTAACCTGTGAACCTCAGTTTTCTCATCTATAAAATGAGAGAGTTGGAAAAAAAATTATTTGTAAGGTCCCTTTCACTTGATAGTCTAAAGCAGTGGTTCCCAAACTTTTTTGGCCTACTGCCCCCTTTCCAGAAAATATTACTTAGCCCCCTGGAAATTAATTTTTTTTAAATTTTAATAGCAATTAATAGGAAAGATAAATGCACCTGTGACCATCACCACCTCTCCTGGATCACTGCAGCACCCACCAGGGGGCGGTAGCGCCCACTTTGGGAATCATTGGTCTAAAGGCTCTTCCAGGTCTAATATGGAAATCTTTGTTCTGAGATCCATTTCAGCCTGGATGTTCTGTATTCTAAATTTTAAACACCATGACCCTAACAACTTGTACCCCTGAAGTAAAAAACTTCTATTACTTATTTGGTAGGGATTCATGGAAGTACTAGATTCTATTATACATAGACCCCATTACATAGGTAGAAATTCACTATGCTGGGTTTAAGAAAATTGAAAGGTCCCTAACATAAAGATTAGTTTTATATTAAAAAGGCAATGATAGTATTCTTGAAACTTAATTGGACCAATGGACTAAAGCTTGAACCCTTGATGTTGCTTTCTGGTCACGAAAACCATAAGACTGGCATACAAAGTCCTTTACAGTTGATCATCAGTACAACATTGCTGTTACTGTGCTCAGTGATCTCTTGGTTCTTCTCACATCATTTTGCATCAGTTCATATAGGTCTTATCATATTTTTCTGAAACCATTTTCTTTGTCATTTCTTATAGCATAATAGTACTCCATTACAATTGCATGCCATAACTTGTTCAGTCATTCCCCAATTGATAGACATCGCCTCAATTTCCAATTCTTTGCCACCACAAAAAGAGCTGCTATACATATTTGTGTGTGTGTGTGTGTGTGTGTGTGTGTGTGTGTGTGTGTGTGTGTGTGTGTATCCTTTTCCTTTTTTCTTTCTTTCTTTGGGGGATAGACCTAGTAGTGGTATTGCTGGATCAAAGGATATGCACAGTTTTATAGCCCTTTGGGCGTAGTTCCAGTGTGTTCTCCAGACTGGTTAGGCCAGTTCAATACTCCATCAACAATTCACTAACTACTTATTTTCCCTCATCCCTCCATTATTTATAATTTTTGATAGGTGTGGTAGCTCAGAATTGTTTTCACTTGCATTTCTCTAATCAATAGTGACTTAGAAGGGGCAGCTAGGTGGCTCAGTGGATAGAGAGCCAAGTCTGGAGACAGGAGGTCCTGGGTTCGAATCTAACCTCAGTTTCTAGCTGTGTTACTCTGGACAAGTCATTTAACTCCCATTGCCTAGCCCTTGCAGCTCTTCTGTCTTAAAATTAATACTAAAACAGAATGTAGGAATTTTTAAAAAGTGATTTAGAGCATTTTTAAAGCATGACAATAAAAAATTTTGATTTCTTTATCTGAAAACTGTCTATTCAAGGCCCTCTACAATCTTGCTCCAGGCAGCCTATCTAGCCTTCTTGTATACTCTTCTCTATTGTATATTCTAACCAAGCTGGACTGCTTCCATTTTTCATCCTTCCTGAAGCCTTTCTTCATGGTCTTCTCCGTGCTCGAAATGAATTCTTCTCCTCCTCCAATTCCAATCTCCATCTCTTAAAGTCATTCTCTTCCTTCAAGACTGATCTCAAGTGTCACTTCCTCCATGAATCACAATGCTTTGATGCAATAGACACCTAGGAAATATTGAATTCAATGTAAAGAATCTTAGATTCACACATGGGGTCCTGCCTGCATTCCCGTGTTCCTGAAGCTACATCACTTACGTCACCTAGGCTGGTCACCTAGTTATATCACCTATCGTGGGTTATGTGACCTACAAACTTGATCTGGACATGACTCTGAATTTGGCCCAGGAGTGAAAGAGAAGATAAAAGGGACAAACTAGAAAGTGTTCACTCTTTCTCTGGTGACTGGCCAAGGGTAGCTGCTGCTGGTGGCCAGGCTGAGAACACTCACATGGTAGCTAGATTAGACTATTTTATTCTTATCTTTCTACCTATTTCTCACATTTTACTTATCCAAGTGATTCTAATAAGCTTTATTAATTTAAGGCCAGTGTCATAATTTTAATTCTTTTACTTTGAATTGTCCAAAAAGAAATAATCTCTTCCTCTTTATGACCCTGGGCAAGTCACTTAACCCTCTTTGACTCAGTTTCCTAATCTGTAAAATGAAGGAAATAGCAAACCACTGTAGCATCTTTGCCCAGAAAACTCCAGATGGGGTCATGAAAAATCCTACATGACTGAAAAATGACTAAAAGTTTCTGTTCCTCACTGGACTTTCCTGGAGTTTCCTTTGCATTTATCTTACTCTAATAGTTTTAAGTGTGCATATCTTTCATTAGACTGTAAGCTTTGTATCTATCTTTCCTACTGATTGAGTCCTGCTTCCATTATGGAAGGTCCAGAATAAACAGTTGCTGAATCCTCAGGAACAGATCTTCCATGCCGTATAGTGGAGTTTAGTAGTTAGTTTCACTTTATAGTTGAAGAAACTGAAGAACTGTCAGCTGTTGAGTGGCAGAGTCAGAAGTCAAACCCACATCCAATTCCCAATCCAGAACTCTTTTCATTTCAGCAAGTCTTTTTAAGAGGAAAAAAAAATTAGAATTTTTAACTTTAAACACTTCATGCTTCAGTGACCATATGGTGGTGGGAAAACAATGGGTAAGAAGGCAAAGGAGTGGGGTTGGGTGGGGGGAACCTAACCATAAACCTGTCCTAGGGGAGACAGGATCTCTAGAGTGAACTTAGAATTTGGGAATAACCCTCTATGCCTTTGGTGGTTCTATAAGCTTGTCCTCCCATCTTTTGGTTTTCTGGTGCAGTGAAAAGGACTGTAGACTTCGAATCTGAAGAACTGGGTTCAAATCCTTCTTTTTAAACGTATGAGATATATGACCTTTGACAATACCATTCTCCTCTCTATGCCTGAGGTTTTTCATCTGTAGGTTGGGTACCTAGTTATAAATCACACATACATAAAAGAAAATAAAAAGCAGGAATAGGACTAGGCAAGTGGAATACACTGAATTTACTTCCTGTGCTGAATGTTTATTCCTGGGCATTATTCCTCCCATTCATTTGTACAAGAGACAAAAGGCATTTTGGAGGTGAAAAATTAGCTTGCTAATGGACCCAGAAAATCCTTAACAGTTTATCAGGACACCCTCTAAACTGGGTATAGTTTAGCAATCAGATATTGAAGAGAGAGTCATAAGTAATTTCTTTTTTTTAAAACCCTTAACTTCTGTGTATTGGCTCTTAGGTGGAAGAGCGGTAAGGGTGGGCAATGGGGGTCAAGTGACTTGCCCAGGATCACACAGCTGGGAAGTGTCTGAGGTGAGATTTGAACCCAGGACCTCCCGTCTCTAGGCCTCACTCTCAGTCCACTGAGCTACCCAGCTGCCCCCTCACAAGTAATTTCTAACCCTGAGTCAGAGTGAGGTTTTTGACAGTGATTCTGTCTTGAGGGAGCATAAAATGGAAGTTAAAAAATAGATTCCAGCTGATGGACTTTAACTGAGTCTATTCTGTGTTCCAAAAAGCTTAGTGCCTAGGGTGAGGAATCTTCTTTTGGAGAGAAAATACCTATTTCTGTTAAGGTCCTGTGGGAAGCAGTCAAAAGCTACAAAAAAAATCAAGGAAAATAAGGGTAATTTGATTTAGCAGTTAAGAGATCATTTTTGACAACTTGTAAAGGGCTTAGAAGTTAGTGTACATTACTCTTTCAAGGAGTTGTGCTGTGAAAGACAGAAGAAATAAAGGAGAAAAACTTGAGATGATATCAGGTCAAGTGAATTTCTTCTGAGAATAGATGAGGCCTGTTTTGGTGAAGATGACAATGTAAAAGGTCAATGAGGAGCCTAGCTCTCCCATGTATTCTCTAACATAGATCTAAAAAGGGCATCTGATCAAATAATGATCAAGAAATCCAAAGAGTAACAATAGGAAGGACTTCCTCCACAGATAACCAGAAGCCTGTAGGTCTTGGGTGAAAGTCCCTGTTAGGGAAGCCCATTGCAGTTCAGGTAAACAAGCCTAATGCCTGCTAAATCTCTGACCAGGAAAGGGTGTAACCAGGTCAGCAATCCTAGAAATCAAAGACAAGACCAAAGAGGGCCCGACTGTCCCATCCAAGATCATGGGGAGGGGATAGGGCCTGGCTCCAGTATTTCTCCCCCTTTTGAGAGGAAAAGTCACTAAGCATTTTCCCCTAGTCCAATAACTGAGTGGTGGAGGTTTGCCTTTCTAAGAGTAGTAGTTTAAGCCCTGGGCTTTAGTCAATAAGCATTTATTAAATGCTTACTACATTCCAGACATTGTGCTAGCTGCTGAGGACACAAAAGCAAAAACAAAAATAATTTTTCCCTCAAGGAGTTTCCATTCTATTGGAAGGAAACATGTATACTTATTTACTTATAAATCTTTACCTTCCATCTTAGAAACAGTACTTTTTGTATTGGTTCCAAGGCAGAAGAATGGAAAGGGCTAGGCAATGAGGGGTTAAGTGACTTGCCCAGGGTCACACAGCTAGG
Organism: Gracilinanus agilis; assembly: GCF_016433145.1. Classification (NCBI taxonomy): domain Eukaryota; kingdom Metazoa; phylum Chordata; class Mammalia; order Didelphimorphia; family Didelphidae; genus Gracilinanus; species Gracilinanus agilis. Next base: position 338,157,734 of record NC_058131.1, on the reverse strand, counting down.
AAGTAACGTGTACACTTATAAATAAATACTAAATATATACAAATACAGGTCATTTCAGATATGGGAGCTGGGGAGGGAAGCACTAGTAGCTCCAAAAAACCGAGATGACCAAGCCCATATTTCTTGCGAGGGAAGGGATGGAGTCTCCATGAAGGATTCCATCTAAAAGCAAAAGTCAGAAATAGAGAGAAACTCCACAACCTTGTGCCCAGTAGAGCCCGGCCTGGCAGCAACCAGCAGGGACCAGTGGAGCGTGACTAAGCAGCAGCCACCAGAGACCAGCAGGAGAAATGCAATGATGTCATCAGAAGCCATCCTTGGACCCAGCGGTGTCAGTGGCATGAGCTGACCCTGCACCAATGAGCCCCATAACCGTGTCCGGGTATGTATAGGACCCTCTACTTCCATGCTCCGACCACATGCATTCCCCACATGAGCCACTTCTTCCCACTCTGTATGTGATCAAAGGAATGTGCGCTGCTATTTTTCTTACTGTATTGTTTTATTATATTTGCTATGCTATTTTAAATTTATTAATAATATTTTTTAATTATTATGCCTTCTTCATCTCTGCCTATCTCTTTCCTGGCTTCCTTTAAGTTCCAACTAAAATCCTACCTTGTACAGGAAGTCCTTCCCAACCCTCTTCATTCTAGTGCCGTCTCTCTCTTCATTATTACTTTTTTTATTTTGTATAAAGGATGTTAGTACATATTTGCTTGTTGTGGTGTCTCCCTCCATTAGATTGTGTGCCCCTTAAAAAATTAAAAATAAAAATAAAATAAAAAAGATTGTGCACCCCTTGAGGGCAGAGATTGTCTTTTACCTCTTTTTCTTTTCCAGCACTTAGCACAGTGCCTGGCACATAGTAGGTGCTCAATAAATGTTGATTGACAGGGAGCAACTGGATGGCTCAGGGGTTTGAGAGTCAGGCTTAGGGATGGGAGGTTCCAGGTTCAAATCCTACCTCAGACACCTACCTTTGTGACCCTGGGCAAGTCACTGAACCCCCATTGCCTAGCCCTTACTGCTTTTCTGATTTGGAACCAATACACAGTATTGATTCCAAGACAGAAGGTAAAGGTTTTCACTTTTAAAAAATGTTGATTGACAGCTGACTAGTATCCTTTGATTGGTAAGAATAAGCACTTCTGCAGGGGGCTTGCAAGCAAGGGTTTTGAGTGAATATGGACGCACAGAGAACCTTAAACCTGAGGTGCCCTCTTCTGGAGGGGGTATGTGTTTCACATATAAAATGGGATACTCCCATTTGCACTCCCAGGTTTGCTGGTTTAACAGATCTCAGACCTAAGAAAGTTCTAGCTCCTTTGAGAGGGTCACAGGTAAATTGAGGCAGCTGCCATGGGACTTCCCTCTGCTCTGCCTTTTGTCCAGCCCTCTAGAGGAGGAGCAGGGCTGTGGGACTCAATGGGGTGATGCTATGGCCTAGCCACCCCTGCCCTTTCTTTCCACAGGGTGCATGAAGGATGAGCAAGCTCATGGCTGGGGAAGCTGAGGGGGGCTGGGGGGGCTGATGCACATCCTTCAGCCTGACATTGGGGCCCATCAGCAAGGGAGCGGAGCAGAGTGCAGGGTGACAGAGAACCCATCCCAGGCAGTAATGACTCGGGTGCCGGGAGGAGAATGACATAAATAATATCCCATTAGAGGCGGCGCTGCTCCGCTGAGCGCCTTGTTTTGCAGGAGACATTATGGGCTTCATAAACAGACTCATTTATTTTCCAGTCTGTGCCCTCAATGCTGGGCTGCTCTGAGGAAGCCGAGTCTGGGCAGCTGAGAAGGTGACTCGAGGTGGGGGCTGGTGGGGGCTGGAGCTTAGGGGCAGCCTGGGGAGGAGGCTCCTTTGGGCTTCTGAAGGAGCAAATTCCAGTTCTCTTACCTCCTCAGTGTGTGACCTTAGGTCAATCACTTCCCCTCTATTTGGGCCTCAATTTTGCCATCTATAAAACAGCAGGCTGATGTAGATAATCTCTGGATCCCTTCTAATCAGAGTCACAGAACTAGGGCTGGAAGGGCCCTCTGAGAGAGCAAATGAGATAATAAGTGCCTGGCACATAACAGGCACTTAATAAATCTGTTTTCCCTTTCTTTCCCCCTTCCTGCTTCTCCCTTCCCCCTCAGAGGCTATCTATTCCAATGCCCTCATTTTCTAGAAGAGGACATCGAGAGGAAGGTTGAGTGTCTTCTCCAAGGTTGTTGGGGACAGAGGGACGATTTGAAGGCAGGCCCAATGATGCCTGGCATGACACCTGCAACGCGTCCCTTTATTCCCTTGCCTTAGACCAAGGCTTCACACATTTGAATGAGCAATGTGACTAATTAATGTTGCTAAAAGGTGTGTGCTGGTGAGGCAGCTCAAGGTACAATGCTTAAATGGTAAAGAATTTCGGCTGCTCAACATTTATTTTTCCTGTACCACTCCCCCCCCCACCCCACCCCCCCCACC
>NC_058131.1:338108840-338143840 GCF_016433145.1 Gracilinanus agilis | reverse complement strand
CCTCATTTGTGAAACTGGGGTTGTACTTGTATTACCCTTCTTCATGGAGTCGTTAAAGAAAAGCCCTTGGCAAGCCTTTAAATGCTGTAGTTTTGTGCCTCCCATTGCTACTACTGTGGAATGTGAATCATTATTATTTAGGAACATCTGATAAAGAAAGTCATAGTCATGAGTTGAAGACGATAGTGGGAAAGTACTAGGCTTGGAGTTAAATGACAGGTTTGAATCTCTAGGGTCACTGTGTGACCATGAGCAAATCGTTTAATCCCTGGGGGCCTCACGGTTCCCTTTGTAAAATGAGACGTTTTAACTAGATGATCTCTAAGGTCTCTTTCTCCGTCTAAGTCCTATGATCTCTTAGACTGATAATAACCTTATTGGATTTTCTGTCTGGGAGAATTTGTCTTTTAACAGCTGTCTTCACCCTAAGGAGTAGCTCTCTAATGGCAGAATTTCAAACAGTGAGGCAGGTGATGATGATGATGGTGATAATAGCTAACATTTATATAACACTTACAATATGCCAGGCATATTGTGCTAAGCACTTTGCAATTATTGCCTCATTTGATCCCCACAAAAACCTGGAGGTAGGTAATATTGATAAGAAAGAATTTTGTGGGCAGAGAGTATATCCCAAGTCGAGAGATGACCAATTCCATCTTCTTGACCTTCCCTCTCCCATAGCTGAAAGTAAGCTTTCTCTCCTCAAGTATCTCTAATGACTTTGCCTGGATTGCCCCTTTTCCTTTATTTTAAACTTCTTTATGTCAGTTATTTGAACACATGTAAAGGGATAACATATCACAGGATTAAAAGCAGAGGTATTCTGGCAAGTGCTTAACTACCAGCTGTCCTCCCAAAAATGTTAGCATGACACACTTTTTTCTTAATTTATTTTATTTAGTAACAAATTTCCACATAAGTTCTCCAAAGTTAAATGATTCATGTTGTCTCTGTCCCTTCTTCCCTCCTCCTCCCAGAGTTGACAAACAATTCGGTCTGGGTTATTATACATGTATTATCACGTAAAACATATTTCCTATGTTATTCATTTTTATAAGTGAATAATCTTATCAAACCAAAACCCCCAAACATATACCCAAATAAACAAGTAATAAATCATAAGCTTTCATCTGTGTTCCCACTCCTCTAAGAGGTCGGTAGCATTCTTTTTCATTAGACCCTCAGAATCATCCTGGATCATTGCATTGCTGTTAGTAGCAAAGTCTATCACATTTGATCGTTCCACAATATTTGTTACTGTGTATAACATTCTCCTGGTAGTATGCTGCACTTTTAAGTTTAATCTGCATTTTTAACAATTTTTCTATCACTTTCTTAAATCTAGGAGCTCAACAAAATAACAAATCAAGCTCAGATTTGTAGCTTTTGCCAGTTCCCACGCTGTAAATGCTCAGACTGAAAATTTAACAATTGGCTTCCATTAAGCAGTTAAACGTTATCTCCAGCACATCACAAAAGAGAGCCGAGATCTTTTAATCCAACCTCCTCATTTTATACTTGAGGAAACTAAGAACCAGAGAGTTTAAAGTCATATATACCCAAATAGGGTGTGAGCTTGGATCCTCTGTCTTTTTTCATTCATGTCTTCTGTGTTTAGTTAGTCGGGAAGACCTGAGTTCAAATCCAGTCTCATTTACTTCCTAGCTATGTGACCCTGGGCAAGTCACTTAACCTTTGAATGCCTGTTAAAATGACACAGTGGATCTGCTGGAGAAGGGAGAAAGGGAGAAAGGGAGAGGGAGAAAGTCAGAGACAGAGACAAAATGAATCAGAGATAGGAGGGGGAAGGGGAAAGAGATAGAGAAAGAGAAACAGAGACAAAGCAAATCAGAGATAGGAAGGGGAAGGGGAGAGAGAGAAACAGAGACAGACAAAATGAATCAGAGATAGAAGAGGGAGAAGTGGGGAGAGAGAGACAGAAACAGAGACAGAGAAACAGAGACAAAGTGAGTCAGAAATAGGAGGGGAGAGGGGGATAGAGAAAGAGAAAGAGAAACAGAGTCAAAGTGAGAAAGAGATAGGGGAAGGGGAGAGACAGAAACACAGAGAGAGCTTTGGGCTCCAGTTGCTGCTGAGTGGTGTTAAACCAGGCCTTTTTGTGCTTAAGTGTTGGAGACAGCAGACTGTCCTAGATTGATAAGTTTCCCACATGCAAGGAATCTTAAGCATCCTCTGCCCAGCCAGCCTTCTAGTCCAGGGAGAGAGCTATTCAGGGAGTGGCCACTCAACAAAGCAAAGAAGGCAAGCTAAGGTATCAAATGGGCAGGGTCCTAAAGCCCAAATGGTAAGTAGTTTGTGTAATAGGGTTGTCTCTTGTTTGGGACAATGACACGGTTAAGCTCCATAGTTGGGGCTGCTGTGGGTTCAAGAATTCTCTGTGTGTGTGTGTGTGTCTCTCTCTCTGTCTCTCTCTCATTCTCTGTCTCTCTGTCTCTCTTTGTATGTGAATGGAGAGAAAGTTCCTTTTAATGCTCAACTCAGATGCCACTTCTTCCAAGAATCCCTTCCTGACCTTTCCCTGAAGCTGGAAGTGAGCTCCCTCTCCTCTGAATCTCGCCACTCTTTCTGTTTGCCCTCTCCATTTGCAGTTAGTTCTCTCTTTCATTTATTTACGTTTTTTTGTGTCCTTTCCCCCCTTCCATTGGGATATAAGCTCTGTGAGAGCAGGATCTATTCCAGGCCCAGGTTGGCATCCCCAACCAATCCACAAGAATTTATTACTACTAATTACAGCCACTTTGCTAGGTACTGAGAATACAACAAACAACTGAAACAGACCCTGCCCTCAAGAAATTTATATTCTAGCTTCTGGACATAACATGTGCATGGAGATACAATACATACAAATAGCTACAAGGTGATTTTGGAGGGGAGACCCTAGCAGCTGAAGAAGGAACAGTAAGAAGACTAATTTGCCTGGACATAGTGCCTGGCACATAGTGGGCACTTAATCAATATTTATTGACTATTATTGACATACTTACCTGAGGAGAAGTAAGAAGACTGGAAAGGTAGGCTGGAGAAGAAGTGGGCTGAGAAGAGCTTCTCTTGACTAAATGGGAACTTAATAAATGTTTATTTGAATTGGCTTGGTCTGGCTGGGATCTCCCCCGACTCTTTGAGGAGCAGGTAGGAGGTGAGGTGGCAGGAGTATTGCAAAATTGATTTGGTTCAGAATAGAAGGAGTGAGGGACACGAGCTAGGCTTGGGAGAGGGGTTAAGACCAGTGGAATATTTAGTCAGATATGTGAATGGGGACAGATTGAAGCTAGGATGGTTATGTCAGCTTAAGGAGAGAACAATCAGGGGCGAGAATTCCAGAACAGCTTTGGAGTGTGGGCCCTGGCTCAGACTGGGGCATGATCAGGATTTGAGGGCATGGTCTGGGCAGAAGGGACATGGCCAGGGTCCTACAGGGACCCTGGAGACCTTGGTTTGCTGGCTCCCTGGGGGATTGGCGGGGGTTTCTGGAGGCGGGTGGGCCGATGAGCCATGGAGCTGTCTTGTCTATCTGTCGGGGGGAGCCTGCCTCTCACACTGATTTACTGCGTCAGGAGCCGAGCGCAGTTTTTTCTTAATCTAAATTGAAAACTGCTCAAGTAGAAAAATAATTTCATTGCTTCATCTTAAAGAGGAAAAAATAGAGGGTGGGGAGTGGTGTCGAAGGATGATGTCAACTTCCATGCTGGGCTGAACTGGGACACGGTAAAGCCCAGCAAAGGGCCTGATGTGGGCCCCCTCCAAGCTGACCAAATCCCGCCTTGCCCCACTGACCTCCTCTGACTCTTCCCAGAGCTCCTGTGGACAACCAGGGCAGGCAACTTGAGAAAAGGGATGAATCTGAAGGTAGGATAGCGTCCATCACTGGATGTTTGATCTGGGTGACATTTTTTAGGTTATTGTAGAGAGAACAAGTTGTTCAGGTAAGGGTGTTGGCTCAGATACCTTCTAAAGTAACTTTCCGTTTTGAGACCATGGGATTTTCTAAATTTATTTGTTTATTTTTTACCAATTACATGTAATAAATTTCCACATAAGTTTTCCAAAGTTATATGATCCACATTGTCTCCCTCCTTTCTTTCCTCCCAGAAGCTGGCAAGCAATTCAATCTCGGTTATACATGTAACTATGGGGTTCTCTGAAAGGCTGAAGCCAGATTCTGGTGAGAAGGTCTAGAATTTCCCAGAATTCTAGGAAGTTCATTTGGACCCTGCTAACTTGCTTTTCCTAAAGTCTGGTTATTGTAACAGGATGGATGGGGCGGGGGGGAGGGGGGATGGCGTCTAACTCTTGGGAATAAATGTGATCCTCCTGGGAAGCAAAAAGGATTGTATTGTTTGAAAAGAGAGTTGGAGTCAAGAGGTCTTGGATTTGTGTGCTGGTCCTGACATTTGCTAACTATATGATTTTGGGCAAGTCACGGTTCCAGGATGGGTCTCATTTTTCTCAATTCTCTGTGAAATGGAGAGTAAGTAGAACAAATAGTCTCTAAGGTCCCTTTCAGTTCTAAATCCTATGACCTCTGATGTCCCTTTTCAACTTTGGATATGTAATAATTCCCTGCTCTGAAGACCAATCAAGAAAAAAAAATCTTGGACTATTGTGTCCTTGGGAAGACTAATCCTACTTAGATGTGGTCTGTCTGGACTTCAAAATTGTGTAGTGGTCTTCCCAAAGGATCTCACGGGTAAACTAGACTAAATCTGCCTGAACAAATATTCTTTCCTCATTATCTCTGACAAGAGTTCACATAAGTTTTGCTTGAAAAATCCAGCAATGTGAAACTCGTTACCTCAAAAAATAGCCAATTCCACGTTGGAAATATTGCAATTGTTAGGAAGGTTTTCCTTACACAGAGCCTAAGTCTGGCTCTCAGAAACCTTCACCCATGCTTCCTAGTTCTGTCCTCTGGGGCCAAGCAGAACAAAAACAGTACTCTTTCCACATGATAGCCTTTCAGATCCTGGAAGATTGCAGTCATATACTTATAAATCTCTCTTCCAGGATAAATATACCAAATTGCTTCAGATAATCCTTCATAAACTCTCTTATATCCTTCAATATTGGTTGGGGATTTGTCCACTCTCCAGATTTTGATACCACCATTCAGATTGCCCTCTCCCTCCCACCCTTCATCTCTTAGTGAATTTTTCCCAGAACCTCTTTTTTGAGGAAAGGCCCAGATCAGCCATTCTTCATTCTCCAGACTTTGCCACCGCTGCCTCTGTTTAAGTACCACCCCAATCTTTTTTAGCAGTCTTTACATGTTATCTTCCTACATTAGACCATTAACCCTGCCAGGGCAGGAACTGTCTTTCTTTATAAATGCCTGTTGAATACAAGTGGTTGTCATCTTCTAGATAGACACTAGTTTGTCCTTCCAAAAATGTGGAACCCAGAAATGAGCAGAATACCTTAGATGTCTCACCACAGCAGAATATTTATCTTGGCCTGAAGATGCTGGAAAGACACAATACAATGATGGAGAACTATGATCTCCCTTATACTGCAGCCTGAGGTCCCTGTAGCTCTCTTGGCTGCCCTGTCACCCTGTGGACTCACATTTCACTTGCAGTCCACTAAAAGACTAAAAGTCAAAGAAGCTACTGCCTAGCCCTTCCTCCATCTGGCACATATGCAAGCTCCTGCATTTACACTCATTATATTTCAGCTCATTAGATTCTGCTATCTATATTTGGTTGCTGATTCTGTTGTCCAATGCATTAACTATCCCTTTGAATTGAATATGCAATCAGTACTGATTTTTTCCTTCCTACAGCCAACCCTTCCAATGCTCCAGTAACCAACCAATTCTCCTGGTCTTGGTTTTAGACTTGCTCTTAGTTGGCTACTGACTGACAGATATTAACCAATCACATAGAGGTAAGACCCTTAAGGTTTTTTTTGCTTTTTGTTTTTGTTTTTTAGCCCTTACCTTTCTCAATTTTAGTTTCCTCACCTATAAAATGGTGATAATAATAGCTTCTAAGGTTGTTTTGAAGTTTAGATGAGCTAATACATGTAAAGCAATTCTTTTTTTTTAAACCCTTACCTTCTATGTTAGAATCAATACTGTGTATTGATCTCAAGGCAGAAGAGTGGTGAGGGTTAGCAGTTGAGGAAACTGAAGCAGACTGAGGTAAGTGACTTGTATAGGATCACATAGCTGAAAAGTATTTGAGATTGGATTTTAATTCAGCTCTTCCTGACTATAGGCCAGGTGCTGACTCTTCCACCTAGCTATGTTCCCCAGGAGGAAGGAAAGCAGGGAAAATATCATTATCATCATTTTAAAGATACAAACAGCATAAGAGCACTTAACTTGAAGTCAAAAGATTGTAGTTTAAACACCAGCTCTTCCATTAATTTACTATATGACCTTGTGCAATGCTTTCCCTTTTCTGGGCTTTATTTCCATCATTTATGTGGGGAGGAGGTTGTAGTAGATGTTTTTCACTTGGGATTCATGAACTTTTTTTGTTTTTTAAAGTTTCATAACTGAATTTCTTTTTTTGAAAAACCTTTACCTTCTTTAGAATCAATATTAAGTATTAGTTCCAAGGCAGAAGAACAGTAAGGGATAGACAACTGGGGTCAAGTGACTTGCCCAGGGTCACACAGCTAAGAAATGTTGGAGACCAGATTTAAACCCAGGATCTCCTAGCTCCAGCTCTGTCTCTGGAGCCACCTAACTGCCCCCAGAACTGTATTTCAACAAAATTGGCTTCTTTTGTAATACTGTATATTTTATTTTTTGCATTTAAAGAGGTCATTCTGAGAAGGAGGATCATAGGCTTCATCAGACTCCCCAAAGAGAGAACAAAAAGAACAAAGAGAACATTAAAAAGGCTATGAACCTCTGGATTAAAAGGACCTTGGCTTTGGGTATATTAGTCTGGGTGTCAGGACACCTGGCTTTTCCAGATCAAAATTCTATTCTATGAGCATATGGTTTTAATGTAAGGAAATGGAGGTCTACAGATGGACTTCACAACGAATCAGTGGCACATTTAGCACAAAGCCAGGTGTCCTGACACCCAGACTCATCCATCCAAAGCCAAGGTTCATGGGAGTATCTGGCTTTCTTCCTAGGACACACTCACACTGACAGGTATGACAATTGTGCGCAATCTCTCTCTCTCTCTCTCTCTCTCTCTCTCTCTCTCTCTCTCTCTCTCTCTCTCTCTCCCCTAGCTCCTGTCCTGGCTGCAGAATTATGCTCTGGGCAAACTCTGGGAAGGCCTATACCATTTGCTAGTTTTTTGGGTGGTAGCTTGGTCTGTTTTTGATGGAACAGCCCATGATGATTGAGTATGTTCCTCACACACTCACACAAATGCTCAAAAGCTCTAGGCAAGGTCAGTTTGAAAGCCAAGAAAATATATTATAGGTTAAGTATTTGTAATCTACGTGCGAGCTATGTGCACATTATGTGTGTACGGATGTCACATTCTTACAAATGTGTAGGACACCCTCCTGTTTGGCATGTCGCTTCTGTATTTTGCTGTGGATGTGGAATTGTAGGCATGTATAGATACATGGGTACATGTGTGTGCATTGACGTTTATGTGTGCCCTGGAGGTAGGTTCTGTCATCTGTTGATGTATATACCAAGCACATGAGGAGAAACGGTTCCATATTTTTGGTATGAAGAGAGGGAGTGTGGGTGAGAGAGAGATTTGGAGCACAGATGTGTCCAGAATGAAAAGATAGGGAAATGCTATGAAATCCTGTTTCAGTGATCCCCGGCTCCCTGCTCAGGTTTCCCTGTCACGAAGCTGAGCTCATGGATAGCCTACCCTGCCTCTCCCCGATGTCTGCCTTCCACACAGGCCAGGCTGGGCCCTCCACCAGGGTCAGGGCTTGGGAAGGAAGACAGGGCAGGTAGAGGACAGTGAACTGGAAAACCATAGCCGGGCAAAACAGCAGCTGCTGGCCACCTCTGGGTGTTCCAAGTGCCTCTCAGAGCTTCCTAACTTGGCCCCTTGGTTTCTTGCTCTTCCTCTTCTCTCCCTACCCTAATTTCTCCTCCACTTTTCTGTCTCTCTGTAATTTTGACTTTCTCCTTCTCTCTCTTTCACTTTATTCATTCATTCAAGCATGTACTAAACCATGTCATGTTCAGATCTGCATTAAACCAAAGCTGTGGAGAAGTCAGGGGACAAGGTTTGGTTCTTGTCCTAAGGAATATTCGTTTACAGTGGGGTTTGGGTGACGAAACTGTTAAATGGTAATGCCTTCTCTCATTCCTTCTCTGTCTGTCTGTCTCTGTTGTTCCCTCTGTCTTAATCTCTTTTCTGACCCTCATTATCTATCTGCCCTTCACCACACTATCGCGCTCTGGGTCTCTTTTCCTATTTTATTTGCTCTCTGTCTCTTTCATTTCTCTCTAGTTTTCTTCCCTCTTCTCTTCCCTTTCTGTTTTTCCCTGGCTCTGCCTTTCTCCTCCTGCCTTCAATCCTTTCTGTGTCTGTTTGTCTGGGTCTGTCTTTGTTTCTCTTTGTGTTTCTGGGTCTGTCTCATTCTCCATCTCTGGCATGCTTCTCTCGGTCTCCCCACTGCTTCCCTCCCCTGGCGCTCCTCCCTGACAGGCCATCGGTCCCTGGAGCGATGGGGCAGCCTCATTTCACAGGTCAGCTCTCTTTAATTAGCAAGGGTTCTAATCCTTTTCCCTCTCAAAATGTGAAGCTGCAGGTTCATCAAAATCTCATTAACCTTAATTCTCCCAATGGCTTCCTGGCAGGGTCAGGCCTGGATCTTCAGAGCCTGCCTTCCCCAGGGACCCATCTAGTCCGGGGGATGGAAGGATAGATCCCTGGGGGCCAACAACAACAATAACAACAAAAAGGCTGCCTCAAGATAGATTCCTGACCATAACCAGCCTCCAATCCTTTCTCTCTCCTCAGTAATTGCTGTTCTGTGTCCCTTCCCTTGGCCTGTTTGGGGGCCCTGTCTGACGGCTGCACTTTAATTTGAAAACTTGCCTTGGGAGCCAGAGGGACTGAAGCAAACAGAGGGCATGGCAGACTCTTTATGAATTAATATTGTGCTGGTAACTTCCAATATTCTCTGATTTCATGTCTCCTTGATTTTCTCTCCAGTACCATATTGGTCTGAAAATAAGTTTCATGCTTTCCCAAATCTGTGCGTCTAAAACCTGAGTGTGGCCTATAATTGATGCTATTTGACATAGGCTTAAGAGAGAGGATATCTCAGAACAAAGAATGGCAGAGCTGAAAATACAGACTCTCCGGGCTGGAAGGGACCTCAGCCACAAAACGTCAGAGTTGAAATGGACCACAGGGATCATCCTGTCTGGATCAACTTGCCTGCACCCAGATTGGAATCACAGGGACTTCACTGGAGGTAGGGTGGCATGGTGGCTAGAGAATTAGAACTCGAATGAGGAAGATGTGGGTTTGAATCCTTCTGCAGATACTTACTAGCTATATAATCCTGTACAATCACTTACCTTTCTCAGTCTTGGTTTGCTCATCTGTAAAATGGGGATAATTTTAGCTCCTATCTCAGAGGGTTGTTTTGAGGATCAAATGAGCTAATATATGTAAAGCACTTTATAATTCTTTTTTTTAAACCATTACCTTCTGTCTTAGAATCCATAATGGGCTGTGGTTCCAACACAAAAGTGTAGTAAAGGCTAGGCAAGTGACTTGCCCAAGGTCACATAGCTAAGAAGTGTCTGAGGCCAGATTTGAACCCAGGACCTCCCATCTCTAGGCCTGGCTGTCAACCACTGAGCCACTCAGATGTCCCCAGAACTTTGCAATTCTTAAAGTGCTTTGTAAGACTCAGATATTATTATTAGCTAATAATTTCTCTATCTTATCTTACTTGCCCCTACTCAGCCCCCAAACTGAGACTTTCTATTTGTTAACTCAGATTTCAATCTATTCAGTTGTTTATCAGGACAAATAGGCTTAAGAAACAAATGGCACTAAAACAGCAAACATTTAATAGAATCAGAAGAAAATATTAAGGCAATGAAAACAATCTCTGTCACTTTCCTGAATGGGGAGAAAATCTTTCCCTTCTCCTCCCCACCCAAAGAGGTTTGGAACTCAAGTTCCTCCAAACTCACTGCTCCAGTAATGGCAGCAAAAGCCTGGTCTCTTTCTGTAGCTGGGGGGTACTCCTAGAGAGAAGAAGGCTGAAGACTTCCATGAAGTTCTGAGTTCCTATCTAAAATCATTTGCTTTCCCTGATGCCATCATAAGCCCAACTTACAACCTACCTCTAAAAATTTACACTATCTCCATACATTCCTGGCATGACATATCAGGTGCTACATACCCCTTGTTCCTGGCTGTTCCATCTCCATCTTCTTGATGGGTACCAAAAAGAAAAAAAAAAGTTCCCTGGCCGTTTCACCTGGAACAGATCAAAAATAGCCCTCCTTAGTCTAAATGGGGAAGAAAGCTGTCTTAGTTGAAAAGAGTGCAATGGAGTCCAACTCAGCCTTTTCTTTTTGGAGGGGGAGAAGAAGATCAGAATCCTTATTAAACACTGAGCACCACCATATTATGTTATATAACTCTTTTCTGTATGTTTCTCTCACCATTATACAATGATTCTTGATTGGTTATAGAAATGTATAGTTGTATCTCCCACCATGGTATAGCACAGCTTGGTAAAGAAATGATAGAAGGAAATGTGGCACAGTGGTCTGATTGGGAGATCTGGAATCAGAGGATCTTGGTTCAAATTCAGACTCTGTGTGATGTTGGACAAACCACGTTCTCTCTGGTCCTCAGGTTTCTGCATCTTTAATAATAATAACCGACATGTATACAATGCTTTTGACTTACATGCTTTCTTAACAACGACCCTGTAATTTAGATGCTACAAGTCTTATTATTGTTGTTGTTTGTCCTTTGTTTCAGACTTGCTCAGAAATTGGATTTAAGTAAGGCAGAGTTGCACAAAGTCATCGTTCTCTTCATCCAAGTCCAGTGGCAAGACAAAAGTCAGGACAACCTGCGATGGCTTAAGATGCAGTGGATGACCTTGGCTTCTTCAGTGTCTGACCACATGTCTGTACTTTCCACAAAACCTGCTTCAGCCACCTTCATGGTAGTTGGAATAAATTCTTATCATCTGCCAATTCCACTAGGACAGTGATGGCAAGCCTTTTGGAGATGGAGTACTAGGTCCCACCCTCACTCCCCAGATTGAGTGTGTGTGTGTGTCTGTGTGTGTGTGTGTGTGTGTGTGTGTGTGTGCAGAGACTGAGTGCCAGGCCCCTCCCCCCCAGACCATGCCCTGCCTCCCCAACACCTCGCCCCCCTCCTTATTCCCTTCCTTACCCCAGATGGGAGGGAGGAAGTGCTCCCATTGGGCTGCTAGGCAGGACGGTGGGTGATAAGAGGCATGTGTGGAGAGGGAGAGGAGAGTGGCCAGAGCACTCTGCTCCCCTCCAGTTCTGCTCCCCTCCAGTTATGTGCCACGCTGTGACCTATGCTCCCCTCAAACCTAGCTCCTTTCCAAACCCAACATGGGAATCACCTTCACCACAGACTCAACAGGCTGTCATCTGCACCATACCTTCATGCAACATGTGAGCTGCCCCTTCCCCCAGCACCTTCCCCCAGACAGAGGAGGGAGGAAGTGCTCCCATGGGGCTGTTGGGCGGGGGGGTGGGGAAATGAGGAATGTCAATCAGGTGCATGAAGAGGGGGAGAGGAACAGCTCTACCCTTGGTCCCTCTGGCTTTCTAGTGATGAACTCTGGTGGGTGACTGCAGGTGTGCCCACAGAGAGGGTTCTGCATGCCCTTTTGGCACACATGCCATAGGTTTGCCATTACTGCACTAGGGCAAGACTTCACATGCTTCTTGGAGCCATAGATGAAAGTTGGGTGAAATTTGGATACAAACGGTAGAAGAACAGCACTGAAAAAGACTAGACAAACTCTCACACCAGAGGTGTTAGTCTTCCCTGAACACATGCACTCCAAATTATATTATACTCATTTTACAAAAGGAAACAATAAGATGAGGGGGTTAGGCTATATGATTAGGCCCCTTTTCAGTTCTAAATCCTATGACCTTCCACTCAGAAGCCAGGTGAGGCTCCTAGAAATTGTAGCTAAGCAGAAATCATGATTACAGCAGGTCCAGTATGTCACTCTATTAGAAAGTAAAGAAATCCTGAGATACAACTTGATTTGGGGTTTGGTTTTGAGTGCTGGTCTTCTCTTCAACTTTTCTTTTTTTTGTAACTCTAGGACAATGATGGCAAAACTTTTAGAGATTGTGTGTTGTACCCTGCTCCCTGCCCCCCCACATGACATGCTCTATCCCCCCAGACTGAGTGCCACATGTGCCCCGCCCCCCTTCCCTCACACAGGGGAGGAAAAAAGTGTTCCCATTGGGCTGCTGGGCAGAAGGGTGGATGAAGTAAAGAATGTCCTCAGTCTAGGTAGAGAGGGAGAGGAGAATAAGTACTCCCATTGGGCTGCTGGGCAGAGGGGTGGGTAATGTGAAAAAAATGTTGTCAGGCATGGTGGAGAAGAGGAAGGGAGCAGTTCTGCCTGAGTCCCTCTACCTTTCTAGGAACAAACTCTGGAGGGAAACAACACGTGCCCACAGAGAATACTCTGCATGCCCTCTCTGGCATGAGTGCCATAGGTTTGTCATCACTGCTCTAGGACTTAGCACAGTGGCTGACGTATTTTCCATTAGCTGTTTGTCTTTGTCTAAACTCCAGGGAACAATATCCCTCACTCCAGAATAAGCTGATCACTTGAAATCTCAGCAGCATGAAAATTTTTTTTATCTTTTTTTTTTTTTAACCCTTGTACTTCGGTGTATTGTCTCATAGGTGGAAGATTGGTAAGGGTGGGCAATGGGGGTCAAGTGACTTGCCCAGGGTCACACAGCTGGGAAGTGGCTGAGGCCGGGTTTGAACCTAGGACCTCCTGTCTCTAGGCCTGACTCTCACTCCACTGAGCTACCCAGCTGCCCCTTTTTATCTTCTTTTTGATATTCTTTTGTCATTGTTGATAATCTACATTTCCTCAATTAACATTGCTTTTTCTCTCTGAGTGGGGGACTAAAAGGGGAAGCACTGAACTCCTCCCAAAGCCTTCCTTTATAGAGGATTCTCAACACTCTTGTTGTTGAGCCCTTCAAGTTGGCTTCATGACCCAGTGGACCCACATAGCACACCAATGCTGTCCATAGAATTTTCTTATTAAAGATACTAGAATGGTTTGTCATTTCCTTCTCCAATGGATTAAGGTAGACAGATTTTAAATGACTTGCCCAGGGTCACACAGCTAAGTATCTGAGGCAGGATTTGAATTCAAGTTTTCCAGGCCCAGTGCTCTGTCCATTTGATTCTTCTCATTTGAATTTCACAAAAATGCTGAGAAATAGGTAATACAAGTATTATTTTTCCCATTTTACATATTAGGAAGCTAGAACTCAGAACTATGAAGTGATTTAGACAAATAAGTCTTAAAACCAGACTTTATAAATTGTCTCATTCAACTCTCCCCATTTCACATATGAGGAAACTGAGGCCTATTGAGAGGCTTCCCTAGGATTATTCATAATAAGTAGGAAAGCCAATATTTGAGCTGTAGAATTTTACCTCCAAATCCAATATTTTTTCCATTACAACTGAGGTCAAATAGCTAGTATTGCTATTTCTACTTTATGGATAAGTACACTGAGGCTCAGAGAACTCACAGAGATTCAAACTGTTTGCCTATCATCACATAGCTAAGCATATCAGAAAAAGGATTTTAACTCAGTCTTTCTGATTCCTGGTTCAACATCCTGGCTATTCGTCCCACTGTCTCTCAAGAGGGAGGTACCGAGCATTGCCATAGCAAAAACATAGGAAGAAATTTGAGAAGACAAGGTGGAGAGAGATATAGATACAGCATAGAGGTCCCTTGGCCATTTTGTCACACATCAGAACACAGAGAAACAAGCCTTCCTGCTAAGGATCTCAAACAAAACAAGAATATCCTTAAAAAAAAAAAAAAAAGAATATCCTTCTTAAGACCCAGAGACTTCCCTAGTTCTGAGTATTTTCCCACAAATGATCAAATCTGCCAAAAGGTCCTACAATCAATGACTGACAACAGATACTGCTATAACCAGAGTCCCAAAATCCATTGCATGGGACACTCTCTTCTTGGTGGAGATC
Organism: Gracilinanus agilis; assembly: GCF_016433145.1. NCBI lineage: Eukaryota > Metazoa > Chordata > Mammalia > Didelphimorphia > Didelphidae > Gracilinanus > Gracilinanus agilis. Next base: position 338,129,639 of record NC_058131.1, on the reverse strand, counting down.
AATGCCTGCACCTGCATGAGGAGTGGGACAGAGTTGGTCAGAGCAGTAGAAAAGAAAGCTCCAGTCTCTTCTTTCTCTCTCTCTCTCTCTTTCTCTCTCTCTCTCTCTCTCTCTCTCTCTCTCTCTCTCTCTCTCTCTTTCTCTCAAATCCTTACCATCTGTCTTAGAATCAATGCTATGTATTGGTTCTTAAGTCAGAAGAGCAGTAAAGGCTAGGCTATGGGGGTTAAGTGACTTGCCCAGGGTCACACAACTAGGAAGGGTCTGAGGCCACATTTGAACCCAGGACCTCCTGACTCTAGGCCTGGCTCTCAATCCACTGAGCCACCCAGCTGCCCCCATAGCTGGATTTTAACAAGTTTTTCCTACTTGACCCAAAGGAATGGAGAGTTCCAAGATAGAAAGTAAGGGTTGAAAAAAAATTACCATGACCATGAAAGTAACTGAGTCAGGAAAAGAGGACTCTACCCAGAACCAGGCTGACTTGGGAAATTTGAACAACCACAATAAAGATACTGAAGTTTTGGAAAATCAGATTAAGTCAGACAAACTGTCACTTCCCCAGTACTCTTCGAATTTTGACTTTTTTTTTTTTACACAATACCTTGTGTCTCAGAATTAGTATCATTCTAAGACAAAAGATCAGTAAGGGCTGGACAATTGGGATTAAGTAACTTGTCTAGGGTCACAGAGCTGGGAAATGCCTGAGGCTAGATTCAAACCCCTAACTTCCCATCTTCAGACCTGGCACTCTATCCATAGAGCTGCCTAGTTGCCCCTCTAATCACTTTTCACCTCTGGATCCTTGCCTAACTGGTAGTTTCTCTGCTTAATTCCTATCACTTTGCAGACCCACTGTGGTATCAATAGAGCCTGTTCTTTTCAGCTTACCCTGTATTACCTCCCAACTTAGATCTTGATTCTGTGGCCCCAAGTGGAGATTGCCTTCCTCCTACCTAGGAATTTGTCTACTCACTGGGTAGGACAATATCCTAAGTTGAGGAGAAACTGTTCTTGATCTCTAAATCCCTCAAAAAATATGAAGATCACATTTCCCGGCTGTGTGACCCTGGGCAAGTCGCTTAACCCCCATTGCCTAGCCCTTACCTCTTTTCTGCCTTGGAACTGATGCACAGTATTGAGTCTAAGACAGAACTTAAGGGTTTAGGGGGGGAAAAGTGAAGATCTCACTGGTCTATGTGTGTCTGCCTGTGGACAGCTGTGACCTGGGGATGGTCTAGAATTAACCATAGGTAGTAGCAATTCACTGATGAGAGTTGGCCTTCGGGTAGTCTAATTAGGCTCTTGCCTGAGTGTGCAGTTCTGTAGCTGTATAGTAGGATAATGGTACAGAGAATTCTCCAGGACCCTCAGAGAGAATCCTATATATTCACCAGTATTCTTAATCGAGCCACCTTGCCTAAGGCATGGTGTATCCTCCTATAGCTACTGGGGTCTGTTTACTTTCTCTTTTTGGAGGAGCTTGTGATCCCCAAGGTGAGCTCCCTTCCCCAGACAAAGCTCTGCTAGGAAGAGGCTATGATGATAGCCTAAAGCCTGGGGCAAAAATCTTTCCATTGCAGCACCATTTAGCAAATATCCAAGTGTCCCCAGGGTCAGTCGGAGTCTGGCTTCTTCCTTTCTTTAAAATGAAGGAGTCAGACAGTCCAGCGTCCTGTGCTCCCTGGTTCATAACCTACCCTGAGTAATAGGGCAGAGTAGTAAATTATTAATTCATAACAAAAGATGGCCACAATCCCACTGAAAGAGGACCACAGAAATTGCCTGCCTTCTTGATTAATAATTGAAATGGGATGGGTATGGGAGACCCTAGCAAAGCAGACCTTTCTCCAAAGGAGCTTGAGCTTGTGGGGTGAACTCACAAAAGGTGGGGATCAATTTGCATTTTACTCTTCAATAGTTTCAGCATTTAAAAGTGCAATTAGAACAATTAAAACGATCTAAATAATTGGAAAAACATTAATTGCTCATGGGTAGGATGAGCTAATATAATAAAAATGACAATCCTACCCAAATTAATTTACTTATTCAGTGCCATACCTATCAAACTACCAAGAAACTTTTTTTTTACTGAATTAGAAAAAATTATAACCAAGTTCATTTGGAAGAACAAAAGTTCAAGAATATCAAGGGAACTAATGAAAAAAAAATGTGAAGGATGAGGGCCTACCAGTACTAGATCTTAAACTATAATATAAAGCAGTGGTCATCAAAATGATAGAGTACTGGCTAATAGACAGAAGAGAGGATCAATGGATTAGACTTGGGGTAAATGACCTCAGCAATCTAGTGTTTGATAAACCCAAAGATCCCAGATTTTGGGACAAAAACCCACTATTTGACAAAAACTGCTGGGAAAACTAAAAAGTAGTATGGGAGAGATTAGGTTTAGATCAACATCTCACACCCTACACCAAGATAAATTCAGAATGGGTAAATGACTTAAATATGAAGAAGGAAATTATAAGTAAATTAGGTGGGGGCAGCTGGGTAGCTCAGTGGATTGAGAGCCAGGCCTAGAGACGGGAGGTCCTAGGTTCAAATCCAGCCTCAGACACTTCCCAGCTGTGTGACCCTGGGCAAGTCACTTGACCCCCATTGCCTACCCTTACCACTCTTCCACCTATAAGTCAATACACAGAAGTTAAGGGTTTAAAATAAAAAAAAAATAAGTAAATTAGGTGAACATAGAATAGTATCTATGGGAAAGGAAAGAATTTAAGACCAAGCAAGAGTTAAAAAAATTACAAAATGTAAAATAAATAATTTTTATTACATTAAAATTAAAAGGTTTCTGTATAAACAAAACCAATGCAAACAAAATTAGAAAGGAAGCAACAAATTGGGAAAAATCTTTATAACAACAACCTCTGACAAAGGTCTAATTACTCAAATTTATAAGGAACTAAATCAATTGTACAAAAAAAAATCAGGCCATTCCCCAATTGATAAGTGGGCAAGGGACATGAATAGGTAACTTTCAGATAAAGAAATCAAAACTATCAATAAGTACATGTCAAGGTGTTCTAAATCTCTTATAATTAGAGAAATGCAAATCAAAACAACGCTGAGGTACCACCTCACACTGAGCAGGTTGGCTAATATGACAGCAAAGGAAAGTAATAAATGTTGGAGAGGATGTGGCAAAACTGGGACACTAATGCATTGCTGGTAGAGTTGTGAATTGATCCAACGATTCTGGAAGATTTGAAATTATGTCCAAAGGGCTTTAAAAGACTGCCTGTCCTTTGGTCCAGCCTTACCAGTGTTGGGTTTTTACTCCAAAGAGATAAGGAAAAAGACTTGTACAAAAATATTTATAGCCACACTCTTTGTGGTGGCAAAAAAAAATTGGAAAATGAAGGGCTATCCATTGATTGGGGAATGGTTGAACAAATTGTGGTATCTGTTGGTGATGGAATACTATTGTGCTCAAAGGAATAATGAACTGGAGGAATTCCATGTGAACTGGAATGACCTCCAGGAATTGTTGCAGAGTGAAAGGAGTAGAACCAGGAGAACATTGTATACAGAGACTGATACACTGTGGCACAATAAAAAATAATGGATTTCTCTACTAGCAGTAATGCAATGATCCAGGACAACTCTGAGGGACTTATGAGAAAGAACGCTACCCACATTCAGAGAAAGAACTGTGGGAGCAGAAACAGAAGAAAAACATTTGCCTGATCACATGTTTAGATGGATATATGATTGGGGATGTACACTCTAAATGATCACTCTATTGCAAATATTAATAATATGGAAATAGGCCTTGATCAATGATACATGTAAAACTCAGTGGAATTTCTCGATGGCTATGGGAACAGGGAGGAAGGAGGGGAGGGAAAGAACATGAATCATGTAACCATGGAAAAATATTCTAAATTAATCAGTTAAATAAATAAATGTAAAAGCATAATTAGAAGACCAATCTGAAATTATGGAACCATTAGTGGACAAAGAACTGAATACTAACACACTCTAGTCTGGGCCTGCCTCCTTTGCTCCTGTGATTTATCCTTGGTAAAGCATTGTTACCCATTCACTGCCACCTCCATGATATCAGACCACTTTAATGCACATTTTCCCATGTGACCAATTTCAAGCCCTCAAGAAGACATTGAAGTTATGGGTATAGAGCTCATTATCAAAAAGTATTGATTGCCAGAGGGTGCAATGAAAAGAGTCTTCTTTTATTGCACAACCAAATGGCGAAATCCCATCTCTGTAGAGGGCATGAAACTATCCCACCAAATACTTCCCATATCCCCTGATTTTCAGGATCCCTTCCTTCCCTCTCTGAACTTTGCATTGTCCCTAACAGCTAATTTCTGATAAAGTGTTACCCTTCTCAGATTATCCCTGGATCACAAACCCACCTCCCAACCAACTATTCAGAAAATCTGTAGTTAATTCTTCAATTTAATCTTGGTGAAATTCCTAAAGCACAGGTGAGACAGTCACTCCTCTGCTCAAAAAACTGCAGTGGCTCCATTTTGACTCTAGAATCATACACAAACTTCTCTTTTTGTTATTTAGAACCCTTTATAATCTGACTCTGGTTTACTGTTTCCTTCATGCACCTTTTCTATGATTCAATCAAATTGGTCTGCTTACCATTCCCCATATAAAACATCCCCACCTCCTGTCTCTGTGCCTTTTCTTTACCTCTATCTCTCCCTTCTCTTTACCTCTATCTCTTAGAAATTCAAGTATAGAGTCCTACAAGAGTGGTTCTGATTCCCCTCTAGCAGTCAGTGCCTTCCTCCCAAGCCAATTGCTGTGCATCTATTTTGCACCTGTTTTCTATTTTCTTGTCTCTGAAAATGTAAGCTACCTGAAGTCAGGAACTTCTTTTTTTTTTTTTTTTCAAATCCTTAGAGTTTGGACTATGTCTTGAACATGTTGTCCAATCATGTCCAACACTTTAGACCACATGGGGGGTTTTCTTGGCAAAGATACTGGATTGATCTGCCATTTCCTTCTCTAGCTCAGATGAGGAAACTGAGGCAAGTGGCTTGCTCAAGGTCACACACCTAGGGAGTGTCTGAGGCTGGATTTGAACTCGGAAAGATGAATTTTCCTGATTTCTTGTCTGGCACTCTATATACTGCATCACCTAGCTGCCTATCTTGAACATAAGAGATGCTTAATAACAAATTTTTGAATTATTGAACTGATAATTGAAACTAAACACTTAACCCTAAGGAAGGAATCTTTTTTCAGAGAATGCTCTAATCTCTAAATTTATTCCCCCCTCTCCCCTCTAAACTGTGTAATGCATTCCTGCCACATCTGAATTCCCATTCCTCAACCCCTTTTCCCACCTTGGTCCCCACCTATTTATTCTTCAAGGGCCAAGATGTATTATCTCCTTGGGGAAGCCTTTCTTGCTAATTAATTCCAAGTCTGTGATCTCTTCCTTTTTCTCCATTTTTAGAGCCTCCCTTGTCTAAATTCTTCATATAACACTAATGCTGCTGCTACTGCTGCTTAGATAGCATATTTATGATTTACAAAACACCTTATGATAGATATGTGTGTGTATGTGCATGAATACATACATACAGCCATTTCCATCAGGTCATGTGTATATACAAAGGTCTCCAATTTCTGGGGGTAAAACACACTCTCAGCCCAGCTAAGGGACCAACTAAGCCACCATGTGTTGTAGGAATGAAATTTCTTAAGAGAATAGATAGGGAACAGGGCAGCTCGGTAGCTCAGTGGATAGAGAGCCAGGCCTAGAAACAGGAGGTACTGAATTCAAATGTGACTTTAGACACATCCTAGTTGTGTGCCCTTGGGCAAGTCACAACCCTAATTGCCTAGTCCTTAATGCTCTTCCACTTTGGAACTAATGCCCAATATTGATTCCAAGACAGAAGGTGAAGGTGAAAAAAATAAAAAAGAAGAATGGATAGGATACAATAGCATAATGTCTCTTAGATTCCCAGCTTTGAAATTACTTCTCTCCCTTCCTCATTGGCAGTGATTATAGGGAAACTGTGGATCATGAGAGGTTGTTCCAAAATTCTGTGGCTAAGTTCTTCACACAGTGAATATCTTTGTGTGGCATCTGATAATATTAAATTGCCTCTCTCTCTCTCTCTCTCTCTCTCTCTCTCTCTCTCTCTCTCTCTCTCTCTCTCTCTCTCTCGGAGGGAGGAGGAGAGAAAGGAAGGGAGAGAGAGAGATGTACATATATATTACATTGTGTTGGATTTAAAAATCAGTCTGGCAGTCTACTGAACTATTTCTGGCCTGGGCAAGCTACCCCCAGCTCCCAAGGTTTCCCAACACAGTCTTCCTTATCTCCCCCTATCATAAACCTAAAACTGAAGCTATCTTATCTGATGAATATTAACCTTCTTGAGGAATGTTTTTCTATGTTTGCCTGCTTAACAATATTTGCCTATTTAATGTATATTTGCCAAATGCTTCCAGACCCCTGACCCTGAAACCCCCCCTCCCCAGATGCTTCCTGACCACCTGCCCCTGAAACTACCTTGATAATTATGTATGTACCAACCCCCTTCCCCAAACATTTCTATATAAACTCTTGGCTGAGAATTCCAAGGGGTCGTTCAGGCACTCCGCGACCCTAGCTATTATTGCTAGTAAAGAATGAGCCTCTTCTTGCATATTGCATTGTCAGTGTGATTCTTCCTTGGGCCATGAACCTGGGTTAGGTATTAAAATTTGGGTACAACAATTGCATTGCATTATATTATATTATTGTCATTAAGTCATAACAAAAGATGCCCAGGACCCCACTGAGAGAAGACTTCAGATAGAAATAACTTCCTCTCTTGATTAAGAATTAAAATGGGGTGGGTGGGGGAAAGCAGACCTGGTAAAGCTGAAGTTTCTCCAAAGAAGCCTGAGTCACAGTTATATGGGGTGAACTCAAGAAAGGTTAAGACCAATTTACATTTTACTCTTCAGTAGTTTCAGCACTTAAAGGTGCAATTAGAAGAGTTATGGTGCCATCAGTGTAATATAATATATATAAAAATGTAATATAATATATAATAACAATATGTATAGCGCGATGGCATTGGATATAGACCATGAAGACGCGAGATCAAGTCCAGCTTCAGACACTTACTAGTTCTATGACTTTTGGCCAGTCATTTAACCTGTACCTGCCTCAGTTTCCTCATCTACATAATGTGGATAATAATAGCAGCTACCTCCCAAGGTTGTTTGTGAGAATCAAATAAGATAATATTTGTAAGGCACTTTGCAAATCTTAAAGTATTAAATATACATGTATATAAAACTTGTAACTATATAACTATATATACATACATATATATATATATATATTCTCTCAGAGAGAGGGATTACTAGACTAGAATTATGTCTTCTCCCTTAACTATTGTTAGTCCAGGGAATGTGGTGTTCAGGTTCAATCTACCATCCAATCACGGTTTCACTACTGGGGGAAGCAGGACCCTGAGCTTAATATCCAGGCTGACACCTTTCCCATCAAATATCACTTCTCTAGTGAATACACAGAATAGGCCAAAAAATCCAGTTATCCAATTCAGTAGCCAAATAGGAAGTACACACTCTACACTCATATAATATAATACACAGCATATATGTGTATGCACACACACATAGTATACACATTACACCCAGCACATGCACAACACACACAAACATGCCACACATGCATGCATGCAGTACATGCATATAACACACATACCATACATGCTCACAAACACATATATACATATACTACATACACACCAATGAATGCATGCCACACACTGCAATATGATATGCAATATACACATGCACACATGTTACACACAACATACTTTATAACCCTATGTTCCTGTACATGAAAAGCACACGTGCCACACATTCCACACACAATACATACATGCACACATGTAGTACACAATGTGCATGCATGGATGATGTGTTGCTTTATATACCCTACATTCATGTACATTATACACACAGTGCATACATGCCACATTCTGCACACATAATACATAATGCACACATGCAGTACACACAACACACAAACACAAAATGCAACTCCATATACCCTACATGTGTTCATATAACACACATAGCTTGCCATGTATGTGTGCATTATACATGCCACACGTGTGTATACAAGTAAGTATATATACACACATGCTATATACATACACACACACATATACCAGATATACAAAGTGAAAGAGCTCTCCCCTTTGGGATCAAGGCACTCAGCTCAAGCAAGAGAGAGTCCTAGATCTCCCCAAGGGGAAGTTTCCCGGAGCCTCTAGTGTAGCAAATGGGGGATGCAGACACGCTGGAGACTGCCAGCTCCTCTTGTGTACATCTTTTCCTTCGGCAGCCTGAAGTGATTTGGCCCCACCTGTCTTCTTTCTTGAAGCTGGAAGCCAGAAGTGCATGAAGCAACTGCAGGGCGAGAAGAGACGCCAAGCCTGAAGAGCACGGAAGAGTCTCCTCTCTGCGGCTAGCACCAACTCCACCCAGCCCTCCCCAGGCACAGGACACTGATCTCCACTGGTGGAGACAGTGCCATGCCAGCGAGCTCTGGACCTGGGGGCACACACACACACACACACACACTCACATAACTGTCTTCCTAACCTCCTTCCAGTGAGGAGGAACATCATTGCCTTATTGAAAAATAATGATGCTAGCGATATCTCCAAATAAACATTCTCCTCAAAAAAAACCAAAAACCATGAATAATAAAGATAGATAGAACATGGATAATAAAGATAGATATTGATAGACATACCATTTGATCTCCACCACAATCCCGTGAGGGAGCTGCTATTATTATCATCTCCATTTTACAGATGAGAGAACTGAGGCGGACAAAGGTTAAGTGCTTTGCCTAGGGTTACACTGCTAGTAAATAGTCTTTGTGGCAGGATTAGACCTCGGGTCTTCCTGACTCAAAGTCCAGTGACTCCTCATTTTACCACCCAGCTTCCTAGTCGCATGGCCCCCTGGGCTGTTTTTTGCTGGCATGCCAATGCTCTTGTCCTCTCAGCTGGACTGTGATCATGTTTATATTCCCGGGACCTGATGCAGCACCTCACATATGACAGGGGCTCAGGCGTTGTTGATGATGATATTTTCCAATTCTGGTTCAGGAAATATCTTGGGGCAGGGAGGGCCTTTCCTGACGCCTATTCCATTATGCCATGTAGTGAACCCTCTGTTACAAAAATGTGAAGATACTGAAGCCTACACATCTTCGTATTCTGGCCAGACTCCAGGGCCAAGAGCAGCCAGCTCTGTACCTCTCCCTTCCCTTTTGGAGATATTTTCCAATGCGGTCCTAATGTATTTTGCATACTCAGGCCCAGCTGCCCTAAGGGGGAAGACAGAATATAGAAAGACAAATGGAGAAATAATGGGGTTGATGCGGTAAACCCCCAAACTCAGTGGAACATGCTGATGGGAGCAGAAGGAACATGGCCTAGAGAGGGGAAACAAATAGTAGGGAGTGGAAAAGAGATTTGTCTGAGCAATACAAGAGTGGAACATTCTCTCAGCATCCGTGGAGTGGAAGGGCAGGGGTTGTGGGTTCTTGATAAACAAAACCAGGTTTCAATCTAGTTTCACAAGATTCGTGATAAAATCCTAGCTCTGTCATTTACAGATGACCGTAGGCACTTAATTTCTTTGGGCCTCATTATTTTCATCTTTTTTTTCCTTGAGTCAGTTGAATTAGATCCTTTTCAGCTATAATCTATGTTTTGATGGCTGGACACTGTGGCTTTGAGGTAGGTTTTTGAGCAAAGATTCTTCTAGTCAAGGTTCCAGAGGAATCTCCTCCTAGCCATCCATTAGAGAGGTGTTCTCCTAGTGAAGGGTAGCAGAAATGCAGAAGTGAGTAAAGGACCTGAGCTATGGAGGACAGCAAGTGAGGCCTTTGAGGATGAATCACCAAGACTTAGGGATGAAGGGAGCTAGTGAAAGCAGAGAATGGAGAACAACCAGTGATTTCTGAACAGAGCTGCAGGGGAAAAGACATTGTGTTGAAGGCTAAGGGGCTTTGAAGGTAGGTGATGATATAGAGAAGCAAAACCTGGCCTCCTTCCTTGCTGGAGCCCCACTCAGGCTCTCTTCATGCAAAGGAAGACTCAGTTAGCTCTTGTGGCCACCATGTGACAATGATTCCCATGTTGACTATGCAGTCTGCCCAAACTGGCAGAACTTATTCAGATGAACTGCTATTTAGTCATGCCTTCTCCATCTTGTACTTGTAAAGTTGACTTTCTCAATTCAAGCAAAAGACTTTACATTCATCCTTAATACATTTTATCTTAAATTCAGCCCAATGTCCTAGCCTGTCAAGACTTTTTTGGGTCTTCTCTCTATCATCCAGTATGTGAACTATCTCTTCTTGTTTGGTGTCATGTGTTAAATTGATAAGCATGACACTTATGCATTTATCCAAGTCATTGATAAACATGTTAAATAAAGCAAGAGGCATCTCCCTAGAGACATCCTTTCTTGGTGGCATTGATTTATTAATAAATACTATTTGAATTCAACTATTCAACTAATTCTGCACCTGATTATATTACCTAGCTCTTATTTCTCCATCTTTTCCATAGTACTTCTTCAAATACTCTTCTAAAAATCTACATAAAATATATCTATAGCATTTCCTTGATCTACCAATCTAATAACTATCAAAAAGGAATGAGATTAAACTTGTTCTTTTTATTATTTAAAATGTTTTTTTTTATATAAACCTTTACTTTCCATCTTAGAATCAATACTGTGTATTGGTTCTAAGGTAGAAGAGCAGTAAGGACTAGGCAATGGAGGTTAATTGACTTGCCCAGGGTTACACAGCTAAGAATTGTCTGAGGCCAGATTTGAACCAAGGACCTTACCAGATCAAATTGCTTTGCCACCTCCAGGTTAGGGGAGAGAAGGAAAAGAGGGAGATAATTTGGAACATATAACTACAGAAAACTTGTGTGGAAATTTGTTATTATATGTAATTGGTAAAAATGAAATATCTTTTTAATAAAAATAAAATGAAATTAAAGCTCTATAGGAATGGGAATTATTAGTATCATTCATAGAATCAGAAAGTGAGCTCTATCAGAGAAGAATATGCCTTATCTAGACTTGATTTCTTCCCCATTGTTTAGGGGAATGCACAGGAAGAGTCTAATGTTTGTGTTGTTGAAATTGAATTTGAAAAGGAGGGCAAGAGAGAAAAGTTTTCCTTCCTTGGACAGAAAGGAAGTGGCTCAAGATTACCTAAGGGATGCACCCTCACAACAAGCCAGGTTTGAGAAATCATGCCTGTCGAACATTTCCTTCCCTTCATCCTACCCCTATATCTAATAAGCCATGTTTTGTTTTGTTTTTTTCAGTTCTCCCACTCAAATCCATATCTTTCTTTCCTCTTGCATAGCCACCATCCTGTTTCAAGCCTTCAACACCTCTTTCAAACTATCGCAACAGCCTCTTATTGAGTCTCCCTGCATTTGGTTTCTGTATACTCCAAGCCATTCCCCACATGACTGCCAAATGTCCTTAAAGCACATTTCTGACCTTAGTGGTTCCATATTGCTATAGAATAAAATACAAATTCTTCTGACTGTTAAAGTCTCTCACAACCTCCTCTTAACTTAATTTCCAAGAGGATTACATAGCATTGCCCTTCTTATACCGAGTGGTCCAGGTAAAATGGCCTCCTTCCTGCTTCCCTTTACCCAAGAGTTATTCTCCCACTACCATGCCTTTGCACAAAGGGTCACCCACATCCAATCACTCCTTATTTTCACTTCTTAGAATCACTAACTTCCTTCAGGGTTCTGCTCAAGTGCTATCTCCTGTAAAAGTCCTTTCTTGATTCTCCATTATTAGTGATCTCTCTCCTGAGGAGGGAAATTACTATGTATTAATTTCGTATATATTTTATTTTTATTTGTCTCTATCCATGTTGTTTTCTTACAATAGAATAGAAGTTCCTCAAGAAAGGGAGAGTGTTTTGTTTTTGTCTCTGTATCCCCGACACTTAAAGCAATGTTGGGCATATAGTAGGAGCTTAAAGAGTATTGATTGGATTGGTTTGGATTGGATGGATATACACCTAAATGTATGAAAAACTTACCACATAGAATGTTAGAACTGAAAAATGGGTTCAGAAAATACATCAAATTTTTAAAATTTTATTTTTATTAACATGTAAAACATATTTCCATATTGGTCATTGTTGTAAGAGCACACTCATATATAACTAACATCACCAAATAAAACCATAAATGCACTTAAGTGAAAGATATGCTTTGATGTGCATCTATCCATCTCCAATAGCTCTAACTCTGGAGGGAGATAGCATTCTCCATCATATGTCTTTCAGTATTGTTCTAAATCATTGCATTACTGGGAGTAGCCAAGTTTTCACAATTCATCATCATATAGTATTGCTGTTATCATGCAAAATATTCTCCCAGCTCTGCTTATTTCACTCTGCATCAGTTTCTGCATATCCTTCTAGCTTTTTCTGAAGCCATCTTGCTTATCATTTCTTATATTTCTTTTTTCCAGTTGTCCAGTTTTGCTTTTTAAGCTATTCTTTTCCTTTTTTATTACTTTCATTTCTTTTCCCCATTTTCATCTACCTGTTTTATTTGATTATTGAATTCTTTTTTGAGTTCTTCCAAAGCTTGAGACCAATTTCCATTTTTCTTTGAAGTTTTGCATGTAGTTGCTTGGATCTCACTGTCCCCTGTTGATTCTGTGTTTCACTCTTTATCTCCATAGAAATTTTCTAGGATTTAGTGGTCTTTTTTGCTGTTTGCTCATTTTCCCATCCTTTTTTTTTTGCCTGTGGATTGGGAATTCTGATAGCTGGTGGTTCTGTCTCCTCTGTTGTTGGCTTGCAGGGCTCTGTACTGTAAGTTATTTTTCCCTAGGCTAGGTCTTCAATGCAGTTGGGGAGTGAAAGGGCCAACTGCTATGGACTTCTGAGTCTCACTGCAGGCTGGTGCCAGGGCCTGGGACTTTAAGGGATGAGTCTGGGGCCTGGGGTACTCTGTTGTTGCTGTATCCAAGGTCCCAGGATCTTGAATTTGGTCAATGCCCAGGCTTGGAATTTGGCACAGTAGATGGGGGTTTGGTTGGCTAGCACTTCTCTGTGTGCAGTTTTGTTTCTAGTTCCCCCTTATCCCACAAAAATAAACTCTCTCTGCCTCCCTTTCAAGTTAAGTTCAGCAGGAGTGCCACCTCCCTCCATCTTGCTGTTGGTTTTTAACTTGCCATTTTGAGGTGCTTTTTAAAGATTTGTTTGGATGGAATGTGAGAGATATTTCAGCTTTAGCTGCTAATAAGCAGCCACCCTGGCTCTGCCCCCTGCTTATCATTTCTTATAACACAATAGTATTCTATCACCAACATGTACCACAATTTCTTCAGCCATTCCCCAATTGATGGTCTTTCCCTCAATTTCCAATTCTTTGCTACCATAAAAAGAGCTGCTACAAATATTTTTGTACAAATGGGTCCTTTCCCCTTTTTTATTATCTATTTGGGATACAGACCCAGTAGTGGTATTATAGAATCAAAGGGCATGCACAGTTTTATAGCCCTTTGGGCATAATTCCAAATTGCCTTCCAGAATGGTTGAGTCAGTTCACAACTCCACCAACAATGCATTTGTGTCCCATTTTTGTCACATCCTCTCTAACCTTTATCACTTTCCTTTACTGCCATATTGACCAATCTGATAGCTGTGAGGATGAGGCCTTAGAACCTCTACTATAGTATATCAAAGAAGAAAGAGATCTTTGAACATACAACATAGGATGTTAGAAATGGGATATAGAAGTTTGGAGTTGGGGGGGGGGGAGTCCTTAAAATATAGAGCATAGAATGTTAGATCTGGAAGGGACCTTAGAACATGGAACATAAAATATTAGAGATGGAAAGTACCTTAGAACATAGAATATAGAATACAAGAATTAGAAAGAAATTTTAAGATCACCTAATCTAGATGAAGAAATGTTTTCTAGAGGAGGAAACTGAGTCCAAGAGAAGACAAGGGAGGCACTCAAAGAAACCCAGCTAGCAAGTGGAAGAGATGGAACTTGACCTCAGGCCTCTGCAGCTCATTCCATAGGACCAAATGACTCTCCCTTTTTCAAAATTTAGGTTTGCCAATTTTTTAAGACCCAGAAAGATAGTACTAGCCCTTTAAATACTTTAATTGCATACTTTTGACTCAAGTTTCATGATTTCTCTCTTTTTTTCTGATGCAATTTGGCCTGAGATTTCTGTCTTTCCCTCTATTATCCACTCTGATTAACTCAACTGCACCTGTCAGCTTTTATCCTGCAGAACCAGAGTGGGAGCTCTCAGAAGTTGTTAAAAATGCATGAGTTTTATAACCTTCACTCTTTCCTGGCCAGTACCATTCAGAGAAGTAATACCAGGGTCTGAGCCCCAGTATTATTAGTATTCTCCTCTCTATTTGTAGTGCTTGGACTTCACTGTCTCACACTCTCTCGGGCACCAAATTCTCTAGTGATGACCCTGGGTAACTGTTCCCTTTCCCTCTAAGACCTCTGCTCTAGGTAGGAGTTGATCTGTGCTTTGGAACTTTCTGGGCCCCACTGAAAATGAGTGAGTTTGGACTAGAAATTATCTTTAAGGTGACTTCCAGTGCTACCATTCTATGCTTCCTTTTACCTTCAACATTACATGTACTATGTTCTACATTCCCTTTTATCTCTAACATTCTGTGTTCTAAAGACCATTCTAGTTTTTGCATTCTGCAAAATTCTGCAAAATGCCCTTGACATTTTGACTGGGAATAATCCCTTAACTCTAATGACAGAATTTCAGGCATTGTCATGGCCAGCATAAAGATATTTGAGTGTCAAATCTTTCCTGGGCCTGTCTCAAAGGGGCCACCTATATCTAAGATTGGTGGTTATTGTGGACTCACTGGCTCCAGGCCCATGCTCCACCTTTAGGCTAAATCCTCCTTCACAAAGATGTAAGATTTTGGGGAATCTAGGAGGGAGTATTTAGTTTGGAGCTTAGTTTACCTAATATTTTATATTCTCCACTTCCTTTCCTACCCATACCTCTGCCTTCTTCTGAACTACATGAGTAGTCTGTTTTTCCTGTTTCTAGTAACTCTACTTTCCAATCTATTCTCTACACTCTTGCCTGAGTAATCTTCATAACTCTTCATGTCACTCAATCTCTACTCAAAAACTATCAATGAATCTCCATTGCCTATTGAGAAAAATATAAATTCCTGATCCTGCATTTAAATTTCTCAACAGTCTGGCTCCAAATCACCCTTCCACCTATCCATGCTTATCCCATACTACTCTCTTTCATATGCTGTCCATTCCAGCCATTTTTACTCTCTATCTTCCACTTTTGTCTTCTACAACCTTTGTGCCTTTGTTTACACTATCAGTCATGCCTAGAATGGACTTCCCCACCAATCTCATCTGTAGACCCTTCTCTTCCTTCAAGCTCAAATGTTCTCTCCATCATAATTCCTTTTCAGACCTCCTCTCCCTCCCCCAAAGTAAAATTGATCTTTTCCTCAACTTCTTCATAGCTCTTTGTTAGGATTTTTCTGATGCCCTCAAAATATTCTAATGTATCACAGACATTTGTATACACAGTGATTCATGCCCCAATCCAATAGATTTTAAGCTCTCTCAGGGTAAGGACTATGTCTTTAATTTTTTATGAATTTTTATTGATATATTTTTAAAACTATCACTTTCATTTCTCTCCACCGCTCATGGAGTAGTGTCTTGTGACAGAATAAAAAAGAACAGTGGAAATAGCATTTGAGCAAAATTAACCAACACATCAACTGAGATTTATAATATTTGCAATGTTTCACACTCATCATAGTTGTCTACCTCTGCTAAAAGGAAATTTTTCTTCTCTCTTCTCCAGGACCACACTTGGTCATTATGATTATAACATGGGTTCCACAAAATTCTAGAACCCCTCACTACACTAGATTCAATATGGCACATTTGGGGAGTAATAAAACTATAAATATACCTCAAGCCTCCACTATAAATATACATAAAATTATATGTTAATAAATTATTGTTTCTAATTATAAAATTTCATTAATCAATTAATAAATATATTATATACATATAGTATAGCTATAATTATGACTCAAGCCTCTGCAATTGGATCAGAGCTTTAGACAGAAAGATTTTTAGTTCCAACTCCTCTCCTTTTACACATGATAAACTGAAGTCCAAAGAAGTCATTATTTATTAACTCACTTTCTCCTTCCTCAACTATTCTAAATCTTTTCCTCTATTAACCTCACAACTATACTCATCACATTTTCAGCAGATGACTTAGTCTTCTCCGTTCGAAGATGATTAGGCCATCCAAGATGAACTCCTTCAAATCCTTTCCTCTATGGCTCAGACCTTCTTAACATCACCATTTTCTCCTCCTTCTAATCATAGAGGAAGAGGTATTCCTGACCCTTGATAAAGCTAATACTTTACAGTTTCCTCCAATGCCTTGTTCCAGTATTGTAACAAGTGAATCTGGGAAATGTATAAAACTACATTTCCCGTGATCCAACATGGTCCAACTGATTTCCCTTTCCGACGTCTTGACGCAGGGGAGCGCTTAAATCTCGTGGATTAGGAGGGAGTGGCCTTTTTTGCCAGTAAGCTCTCTCTTTTTGGCGAGTAGGCGCTTGGCTGAGGCAGTATGGAGGCGGCAGTTTTGAATGCTTACAAGCGCGTGGTCTAATGATTTTATCTATCAACATGGCTTTAATTAAAATACTAATATATATATTTATGGCAGCCTTTATCATTTTTCATATTTATAATTTGGCGACTGTTTTTTTCCCTTCTATTAAAAGATATCCTTCAGCTTCCCAGATCCTTAAATCATCATCCCTTCATCTTTCCCCTCCTCATTTTTTGCTAATTTTCTAAAAGGAAAAAAAGAAGTTTTCTAAGCTTGTCTGACCTTCACATTTTGTGTACCAGTAAATAAACATTCCATTGTCCATTTCTGTACCTTCACATTGCTATCCTTTATGCCTAGAATATAGTTCTTCCTCATCTCCACTCCTTAGAGTCCCTAGTTCTCTTTAAAAAGACTTTCTAGTGCCACAGTCACTCCCTCCTTCTCTTGCTAGTGGCTTCCTGAAATTATTCTGAATGCATCTTGTATTGGCACACACACACACACACACACACATGCGTGTGCGATCCTTGAAAAATGTAGATTGTTTGAGTGTAGAGACTGCTTTTGTATCTCTAGGGCCTAATAAATGCTCATTGATTGACCCTATGATTCTTTGTCTAAAGTTGGTGTACTTAACCTAGGACCCATAACTCATATTTTTGGTACCTTTATTTTAATATAACTGGCTTCCTTTGCCATCCTATACGTTTTATTTTATGTGTTTAAAAGCATTTTCCTGAGGAGGAGGTGGGACAGAGAAAAGGCAGATCTTTGAAAGATAAAATTGAATTTAAGAAAAAAATGACAAAACACCCACCTTAGCATGGGAAAAGGAAGAAGGCTAGTAAACAGATTTGTTTTTCTTTTGTTACAAAAAAAAAAGATGCAAAAAAGGAAAGAGCATCAAAGAACATTTTTAAAGTACACAAACACACACACAATTCAAAGAGGGACACAATTTTATTATTATTGTATTTCATGATAATAGCTGGATGTGGTAAAAAATTAGGGAAAGTAATAGCTATTAATAATACTTAACACTTAGAACAGTTTAAAGTTTGAAAAGTGCTTTACTTACTATTTACTTATTAAAAACCTTACTTACTTTGATCTTATTTGATCTTCATAATAACTCCCTGTGATAGTTGCTGTTAATATCCCCATTTTAAGATGAGGAAACTGAAGTAGAGAAGTTAAGTGACTTTCCAAGGGTCCCAGAGCTGAGAGGTATTTGAAGCAGATTTGATCTCATCTTCCTGACTTCAAGTCCAGTGTTCTATTGAAATTTAATAAATACTTTAAAAACCAAACTATATGAAAAGAGACTTCACAGTTTCATATATCATCCTTTTTTTTTGTTCTTTGTATATTAAAATATTTACATTTGTTGATGATTGTTAAGTTTATAATTTTAGAAAAGGAAATAGGAAAAAAGCTTCCAATGATTTAAGAATATTTAAGAAAGGAAAGGACATTTTCTGCTAAGAGGAACAGGAAACACTTTACATAGAAGGGAGCACCTGAGCTGGGTCTCTGAGAGGTTTTCAGCAATGGAGAATGAGCAGGGAGCTATAGGTAATGGCTTGCAGGAATGCACAGAGGTAGGCAGAAGGTCAAGTGTGGGGAACAGATTGTAATATAGCTTGATTGGAGCACAAATGGGAGTAATGTGAAAAAGGGCCGAAGGGGGAGGTGAGAACTAGACTCTGGAGAGCCTTAAATGCCACACTAAAGAATTTGTATTTTATCCTGTAGGCAGTAGGGAGCCACTATTATTATTGTCACTAACATTATTTTCCTGCATTGGCGACAAATTGCTGCATGACATTAAGACATGAAATACAATATTCTCTGAAGAATCAGAAGAGATCAACCCAGAAAGGACAACAGGGAGACTAGTGGTAGGTATGAGCAGACTTAAGAAAGAGGAACTTCAAAGAAGTTTGTTGTTTAGTCATTTTCACTGTTGTCTGACTCTTGACCCCATTTGGGGTTTTCTTGGCAAAGACATTAGAGTGGTTTGCCATTTCCTTCTCCAGGTCATTTTACAGATGAGGAAACTGAGGCAAACAGGATCACACAATTAATAAGTGTCTGAGATCAGATTTGAACGCAGATCTTCCTGACTCCAGGCCAGACATTCTATCCATTGCACCAAGTTGTTGCCCCAACTTTAAAGAATGAAAAGTGTCATTAAGGAAATGTATTATAAAAGAGAAAGTGGTCTGTTTACAGCAAAACATAGCTAGTATTTACATAGTGCTTTAAGGTTTGCAAAGCAGCTTTACAGACATTGTATCATTTTTTCCTCAGAAGAACAATGGGAGGTAAGTGCCATCTCCATTTTACAGTTGAGGAAACTGAGGCTGGCACACCTTGACTTACTCAAAGTCACACAGCTGACAAGTTTCTGAGGCAAGAACTGAACTAAGATCTTTCTAATTCTAGGTCTACTGTTGTATCTACTGTCCCACCTAAATGCTAGAATAATTGATGGGGTCTAGAGTGCTCTATTATTACTTTTTCAGTGTCAGGCCAAGTCAAAGAAGGCCTTAACCACGCAGGGTAGAATTCTTTGAGAAAAACATGAGAGAATATTGATAGGTATGATGGACTATCAAGGATGGTTTGCAATTTGCATCATTGGTGGGAACTTCCAAATCAATGAGCTCAGGGTGCATGTGAGCTTCTGTACTGACAGCTGGGTGAGTGGGAAGAGTGATTTCACAGAAGAATTCCTAGAAGAAATGGAATCTGGTTTTTAAAGACTGGATGGACTGTAGTCTAGTTAAGTAGGAGACTGGGGAGAAGATTGTAGATAGGAAAATGGAGTGAGAAAAACGAAAACCAGAAATGCAGTCATTCAACATGTTAGAGAACAGGAATAATCAGTTCAGTATGGTTAAAGCCTATGTCAAAAATTGTGAGATGAGACTGACAAGGGAAGATAGTGCCAGCCTATGAGGTTCCTTCAATGCTAAGGTGAGTACCTTTGCTGAAAAACAAAAACAAAAATGGGGTCATGAAGAGTCGGACATGATTGAAAAACAACTGAACAACACACAAAAAAGAGTTTCAATTTTATCCTACAGGACCAATGACCTGCATGGGAGGTCACAAAGTTTTTGAGCAAGGCAGGAACAATTTAAGGACGGTGCAATGAGAGAAAATTAATCTGGGAGCTGTGTAGGATGGGTGGAGAGCATTGAGATTCAAAGTGGGAGAACAGTATTTGTTGATTCATGGACTCAGTGAACATAAGAAGAGTCTGCAACCCTTGAAAGACTTTGGCTACTTTGGGAACAAAACTCCCCCATGGTGCACCTTGGGAGCCCCAGGAGCTTTCTTACCACACTGAATACAATGCAGGAGGAACTTCTGAACATAGAACATAGAATATCAGAACTGGAAGGGTTCTCAGACTATGAACTGTTAGAGGACCTTAGAGATCTTAAACCAATTTGACAGTGAAACACTTGGGGGCTTGAAATATATTAATGAGCACCTCCTGTGCCATAATAAATGCTGTTGCAAACTTTTGGAATAAGGGATGAGAATCTCAGAGGATGGGCCTACATCCTGAAGGGATACTCTAATCACTGAAATCATAGATCTTCTGGAACACCCTGGTGACAAAAAGGAGTTGAGAAAAATTGAGGGCAAAATAGAATAAATTCAATGTATTTTAGTAGTGAATATTTGCCACAATACATAGCTTTGAAACATATAGAATTAATATTTTAAGAAGGAAATGCTTCTAGCATTGAAAATTTCTCACAGAGGCCTTTCCTTTCTAGCAGAGAACACGGCAGCTTCCACAACACATTTTGGAAAATTCTGCTGTGGTCTGCCACACTATCAACTTTACAGATGAGGAAACTGAGGTTCGTAGAAAGCTGGGGCTTGTCCCCAATAACAACCAATTAGCGGCGGAGTTCCTGGCTCCCCACCCTGAGTGCTTTCTTCTGTCCCACTGGGCTAGCAGTTCCTTTGGGTAAGAGCCATTCTGGGTAAGAGCTGTCCTCCAACTGTAACGGGGTAAGG